>NC_090405.1:50329080-50424080 GCF_036365525.1 Heterodontus francisci | reverse complement strand
TTGTGTTTCCCCCAAACCCCAGGGTGGAGCAGACACACACTGTCTGTGTTCACGCACCAAGATTAGTCACTTGGGCTTTGATAGGAAACCACCACCCCCCAAACAGAACCTGTGGGTTAGGACCACCATACCCCTATCCCCCCGACCCCCCGCCCCCCCAAAATACAAGACATCTGTAAATTGGAAATCAGAATTGTGTCTCCTATTGTCTGGCAAGGAGCTGCTAGGATATGCAGGAATCGGGCTGCAATAGAAAGCTGTTCAAAGCGCAGGGGTCAAAGAGATTTAAACCCTCCAGATAACAAGACGTGTGAAAGGCAAATCATTCCAGCACTCGGCCAAGCTGCACTGACTGCAGAGGCGTTCACCAGCGAGCGGGTGGCTTGGGGTCAAGGGGTTACGTTTGTTTTTGTGTCTGACAGCACAGCGCAGTGACTGGACGAGTTTCCGATGTTATAACCCCCTGGAGCGGAAGTTGGAAGTCTTTGCTCCAGGGAGTCTGTATGAATGGGACATTAGCAGCTTAAATTAACTGTTTAGAGATGAAGTGGCTTTTAATGCTGAGCATAGCAGTGAATAATTTAACAATCTCTATACTTTTGTTTTCTGTTGTTGAAGAGAGTTTGCCTGTTTCCAGCACTGGAGGCTGAAACAAGCCTGTTGACGTGTGCTTTCACAGTGATTCATTAACTTCATTCCGAACAGATAAGCTTCATTGAGAGTTTTTCAGCCCCTGCACTTGTTTTTTTGGATGTTCCTCAGCCTCTTCCCTCCTGTTTCTTTCTCTCAGATCTACTGGTTACAGTTCTGCAGAAATTGCCTTTTCCTCCTCTGCAACCAGAAGACCATTTTCCACTGTTCAATCCAGACTGAGAGTTCCAAGTGAAGGTATTCAACCAGGGGCAGCATCACAACCAGGGTCTCACCCAACCTCTATGCTTTTTCTCCTCCCCTGGGAGTCACTACTATACGTCACCAGCCATTGCATTTTCCCTTGTGTACAGAGCTTGCTGTGGAGGGAGGTTGGCAACAGAAAGGAATAGGAGAGGAGTTGGGCACGAAAATCTGGCCATGAGATGGGGGCTTTTGGAGGCTAATCAGGAACCATGGCTGTTTTTTCTGCCCTGCAGCCCTGATGGCCTCAGACAATGTTATCGGTTGGGGGTGGCGGGTGGTCACAAGCTCTATTTCATTTTAGTCTTTGTCGTTCTACAGGTAATTTTCCCAGCACCTAATCGAACTAGGGACGCAATCCATCACATTTCCATATCAGTGTGCATGTGTACTTAACAGCTCAAACAGGTTGCAGTATGTGTTACGCTATGCTGAGGGTTGGTGAATGAATAACTCCTTAATAGGGGAGAGCAGATGCTTGAAAATGTTTATTGCAGCATCCCAGCCCCTTCCCCCAGTTTTATGCCATGAGATGTTGAACTATACCAACCAGGAAAGTCCAAGGTTTGCTTCGTGGTCGTTGCTGAGTTAGCTGACCTGAGCTGGAATTCTGCCATTGCGCTTAGCACCCACTGGTGCTTAGAAGGAAAAATCAGCCACAAGTCTGGCTCTTGATTGCCCTCTAGTAAGTCCCACTGGGAAGTGCAGCTGTGTGAAATTTGGATGTGGGCATGGTCTCAGGATCGGAGGCAGTGAGGTGTTGCATGGTCAAATGAACTGCTGACACGCGTGGCCAAGACTTACGTGTCAAAAATGGCCACGAGAGAGAGAGGGGAACACATATCATGTAGAATGACCAGAGTGAGTATGACTGCCCTGTGGCAAGGAGTCCCAGCACCTTCGGGCGAGTTGAGGTGAAGATTGGCAGCCTTGCTATAATGTGAATGAGATGGCACTGGTGTCTCACCTAGACAGAGTGCCACCTTGAGGTGGATTTTGTTTCCCAGCTGTAGATTCCAATTAACTGCAGAGGAAACTCACGTTCTGTATCAAAGAAATCTTATCTCTAGTGCACCTTCTAAAATGTCAAGTTTGAACTGTTTTTATTTTTTATTTATTTAATTAGAGATACAGCACTGAAACAGGCCCTTCGGCCCACCGAGTCTGTGCCGACCAACAACCACCCATTTATACTAATCCTACATTAATCCCATCTTCTCTACCACATCCCCACCATTCTCCTATCACTTACCTACACTAGGGGCAATTTACAATGGCCAATTTACCTATCAACCTGCAAGTCTTTTGGAGGTGGGAGGAAACCGGAGCACCCGGTGGAAACCCACGCAGACACAGGGAGAACTTGCAAACTCCGCACAGGCAGTACCCAGAACTGAACCCGGGTCGCTGGAGCTGTGAGGCTGCAGTGCTAACCACTTGTGTCACTGTGTTTTTTCTTTCAGATTTTTATGAATAAAGTATATTTTTGAAAAAATGCTGCAGTGGTTTCTTCTCAATTGATCCAGGTTATTCTCTCTTTTGAAAATATTTTCTAAAATTTAAAAAACAATTTTTAAGGAGGTTTTAATTGAATCCTGACTGACTTGAAAATAGTCCTTCCTTTGAGAGCATGTACTCAGAGTAGTCACTTTTAGATTAGAACTGGACAAGAGGTGGGATAGGGATAGAGCAGGGAGTAGGAATTGGGCCTCACACCCTGAGGTTTGAAATAAAGAAAGCATGGAAACACTTGCAAGAAGTGCTGCACTGCCAGAGGTGCCATCTTCTTGGGTGAGACATTAAACTGAGGCACCAACTGACTGCTCAGGTGGATGTAAAAGATCCCATCGCTCAATTTCAGAGAGGCCGGGAGTTCTCCCTGGTGTCATGACCAATATTTATCCCTCAATCTACATCACAAAAACAGATTATCCGGCCATTATCACATTGCTGTTGGTGGGGTCTTGCTGTGCACATATTGGCTCCTGCGTTTCCTGCATTACAACAGTGAATACACTACTTCAAAAAAAAATCCATCACGGACTGTGAAGCACTTTGGGATGTCCTGACATCATCATGAAAGGCACAACATAAATGCAAGTCTTTTATTTGCATTTCATTATGGTGATGCCATTCCTCCAGTAAGTTCTAATGGGAAAATGCACCTCAAGGTATACCCCCATACACTGTACCTGTGCATTGTGAGGCAATTCATGCATGTGGACGTGCCCTCGAGAACTGTTTTGACTTGCATAATACTAATGATACATTTTCTGTAAATCTACCCTGGGGATAGGTACAGTTCAATTTTGAAGGCTATCACAGCTTAGTTGTCTGTTTTTTGCAGAGGGGAAACAAAGACATGTCAACGGTAGAAATATTAGCTCTGTAGTGTTAGAGTAGTAGGTAAATGAGATGAAATTGATCTTCCTGTTAAAAGAGCTGTAGGATTCCTTCCCTTTCAGCTGTTTCATGCAAGGAATCTCTTCAGTTGGTCATTTTTTGGATGTCTGAGGTGATCTTTCTATGCTTTGTTCATTGTACTGCTTTTGCCATTTTGCTTCAATCGCTGCCAATCATTGTCATTCATCATCTGCTGGAAGAAAGGGCCGATTCATAGCCCATGTGCTTGTGGGACGTCAAGGTTGTGGCAGCTCGGTATATCTTGCGTATTTACAGAAACACACCAACAAATGAAGTGAATGTGAAAAAGGGTTTGACCACCAGCAGTTTGCCTTGTTGCTGCTTCTGATCCCTTGTTAAATTGTAGGGTGTTGCAATTGGGGTTTACATTGCCCTCTCCTGAATGTATTGGGGAGCATGTCCATGAGCGCATATAACCTTCGAGTTCCCTGGCCCACTGTCTGTCCTTCCCATCCTGTGTCTGGACAGTGAGTGTTGCCAGGCGATTTGATTATCTCAATACATCTCTCTTGTGTCAAGAAACAATTTTTCATACATGTGTTTGTCAGCTTCCTGCAACTTTTCTTCACTGAGAAACCTGGGTAGAGCCAAGGCCCACTGGAACAGGACTGCACCAAGGTTGAGAAGAATAGGTGAGGTTATGATACAGCTGTGGTTAATTGATGCCAAGCTTGAGTTTTAAACACCTGTAGATTGGAAGAGAGAGGGAAGGAAGAAAGATAGAGGGAGGTGAGGTGTACCACAATTTTGAGCTCCCGAGGTAGCATGAATTACAATAGGAGGGTATGTATTTGGTGTTTTAGGAGACGCAAGACAGATGTACAGTGAGCATAGAGGGTGAGAAAGATTGTGCAAGAGTGTGAGAGATCCTCTAACAAGGCTCTGCTGCAATTTTATTTGCATTAGTTTTAACAAATCCATAAAGCACTGTCTGGGAAAAGTTGGCCAATGATCTCAGGATTAACAGTACAGGAAGGGGATGGGGGTTGCTGTATGCTGGCTGGAGAGCAGGTTCTTGATTAGTTGAATACCTCATCAGCCAGGGCAGTAATTCATCAGGTGTTAAGCATTCAATTAATCTTTTTTTTAAATAGTGCCATTCCCTTGTGTGCCTGGGGTCGTCTCTAATACATAGGGAGGCCTAACTCTCATGTTCCCATGTGTCAGCTGTGGCTCAGTTAGTAACATTCTTGCCTCTGAGTCAGAAGGTTGTGGGCACAAGGCCCACTCCAGAGACTTGAGCACTTAATACAGGCTGACACTCCCATTACAGTACTGTTGAAGGTGCCGTCTTTCGGATGAGACTGACTCCCATCTGCGCCCTCGGGTGGATGTAAAAAGATCCCATGGCACATTTTTGAAGAAGAGAAAGGAATTCTCCCCGGTGTCCAGACCAATATTTATCCCTCAACCCATGTGGAAAAAAAAAGCCGGATTATTTGGTCATTATCACATTACTCTTTGTGGGAGCTTTCTGTGTAAATTGGCTGACGCATTTCCTTCAGCAGTGACTACATTTCAAAAAGTACTCATTGGCTGTAAAGCACTTTGGGACATCCTGAGGTCTGTGTAAAGAGTTGTGTGATTGCCTTTAAGTGCTGTAGAAATGCACGTCTTTTTACCAGCCAGTTCTTGAGCCTGTTGGCTAATAAGTATTGTGAAGCCCGATGGATCGTATTATTGAGGGTACTACCTGCTGTCTGTGTGTGGGGGGTGGGAGTGACCAGATCAAGAAGCTGTCTGACGCCATCCAGTGCCCTCTGCAACTGTACAAGCATCTTGCATAATTTGTCCAATTCTGTGGCAGGTTTTTTTTAAAACTTGAAACCGCTCTTGAATTGTACTAGGTGATGGAAGCTGCAGTGTGATGGTTGGGGGGAGGCCTCTTGTGTTTCCTTTCCCCTCCCCTCTTCATTCTCCCCCATCCCTCCCCTTAACAGAGAAGCTCTTAGGCTCCTGTGACCTGGATTTGTTTTGCCTTCCCAGTGGTTTCAATGTGCTCTAGTTTGGAAAGACTATGAAGCTGTGTGTGAATTATTTGTGACAGGCATGCTGTAATATCTGGAGTGGATTTCTATGCTTGGAATGGGCTGGTATCTTTCCTAATATGTGTATCTGTGTGTATTTCATTTCCCTTTATTTCTAAAAAGAAAATCTATTATCTTTTTCACATTGGGGAGAAAAGGTGCCTTTTGAATTAGAGCCCATTGCTTGGAATGAGCAGGAGGTTTACAAGGGGGATGTGCTTGCGTTTGCACAGAAGGGAAAGATTAGTAGCATCAGGCAAGGTAGGCAGCCAGCTTCGCTCAAGGTAGGCTGAGGTCCTTGTTGTTTGCGCATTTGAGAGAAGGGGACAGACCACGTGACTTACTACACACAGCAATAAACAACTTAGGAGAGTCACATGGGCCCCAGCAGCAGCAGCAGTGCTGTGCCCAGAGAGGGTTAGGGGCCTCTTGGCAGAGGGGGAGGTTAAATAAAAAAACAACTTCAGTATATGTCTGTGTCTGTCTGTCTGTGTGAGCATACACTACCTACACACACTTCACATTCTTGTTACCAAAAAATTAGCTCTCAATTGGGACCACTGAAACTTACAATTATAAGTAAGATGCTTTAAAGCTGAGCGGTTCTGTGCAGTTATCTGAACTGCTTGCTTCAGCAAAGCATCTCGGTGCACTCATGTCTGGGTCAGTTGAAGTCAATCTGTATGCTATAAAAATTCCACCCGCAAATCAGGCAGAGAGCCGTCACTCGTTGAGTCTCTCTCTCATTTTAAAATAGGAAGGTGAGATTGAAATGTTGATGTCCTCTTGAAAAGCATCAAAGAGAGGAAAGGCTTTTTTTTGAAGGGGGGAGAAAAATCAGCATCTGCAGGAACCGAGCAGAAGGTAAATGAGTGATTCAGTCTCCAAACATTTGAGGGGAGGGTGGGAGGCCTCTTGCTAAAGGAGTGGTCTTATTAGAAGGTGAAAAACAACCTTGGTGTGATACCTTTCAAGAGGCGATTGTGCTAGCTTCCTTCAGTTAACCCCTCAGGCTAAGAGGATAAATTATACAGGTTGAAACTCAGTTGTTTCCTTCCCCCTTTGCAGATTTTAATTCTGTTTTGATATTAAATTTCCCTCGACTGCTCTCCATTCATTTCTGCATCATAAAAACCATATTTAGCTGCTACAAATACTTAAGTACTGTCCATTGCAGTTTCACCCACAGCGATCCCAAGATTTTATTTTCACATCTTTTAATCCCATGTCACTGGGGGCAAAGGTAAGATTAGCATTTGCATGTTGCGCCTTAACTACATCTCAGAACCAAAGCGCTTCCTGTACAGTGAGTGATTTTGAAATGCTGTTACTGTGCAGTGGGAGACCACAGTTAGGAGGAGAGATTTGAAACTACGACTGTCTTCACTGGAGCAAAGTAGGCTGAGAGGAGATTGAGATTTTTAAAGTTTTTGATTGAGTGAATAGGGAGTGACTCTTTCCTCTCTAGGAAGTCAGTGACAAAAGGTCATCACTTTAAAATGGTCACTGACAGGTATAGGACAAGGTTACAAGAAATTTCTTTACTGCAAGGTTTGTTGGAGTATCGAAAGCATTAGGGAGTGGTTGAGGCTGAGAATATTGTATCTTTTATGGGAAAATTGAGTAAATATTGAAGCAAAGGAAGATCTAGGGAGAGTGCAGGGCATGGGGATTAGATTTGGATTGATACTGGACAGTGGGATCAGTTTTGGATTGATACAAGGCTACAGGGATAGAGTGGGGCAGTGGGATTAATTTTAGATTGATACAAGACTGGGTAGAGAGTGGGGCAATGGGAACAGTTTTGGATTGCTGTAACAAAGGGATAGCACCTACATGATGGACAGAACTGCCTGCTAAACTTCTATGGTAGGCAAAGGTAGAAACTGCCTTGTTCTCAGCAATATTCAATAAGTGACTGAAATGAGTGTTTAATCTGTGGTTGGTGACGTTGGTTTGTCAGGGCTCATGGCTCCTCCATGAGCAGTGCTTCAGCATCCATTTGAAGCATGCCTTGTCCTTCACTACTGCCATGCAGTGTCAGCTTAGATCTCACACATGAACCCACCACTTGTGAGTGAGGAGGTTGAGAGCCCTGACAATTGGACTGGAGTTATACCTTCTTAAGATGCAGCTAAAATAAATGCTTCCACCGAACCTCTCGGACTGAAACTCATCACTTTTAAAGATGCATGTTTGGAAACAAAATACAGGAGGGATTTTGCTTTCATCAGAGATGTTTGCATTACAGGAGCAAAGCAAACAACAGACACACCCCCTCCCTCCACCCATTCCCTCTCTTTCCCCCCCACCCCCCACCACTCCTCCCCCAACTCCTTCTCACCCGCTCCCCCCCACTCCTTCTCCCCGACTCCTTCTCACCCCCTCCCCGACTCCTTCTCCACCCCTTCTCCCTCCCCCCACCCGTCGTCTTTCTCCCCCCACCACCCCCCGGTCTTTCGCCCCCCCCCCCCCCTGTCCTTCTCCTCCCCCGTCCTTCTCCTCCCCCGTCCTTCTCCTCCCCCCACCACACCCTGTCCTTCTCCTCCCACCACCCCCCCCCCGTCCTCCTCCCACCACCCCCCCCCCCCCCCGTCCTTCTCCTCCCACCACCCCCCCCCCCCCCCCCCCGTCCTTCTCCTCCCACCACCCCCCCCCCCCGTCCTTCTCCTCCCCCCACCCCCCCCCCCGGTCCTTCTCCTCCCCCCACCCCCCCCCCCCCCCCCCCGCCCCTTCTCCTCCCCCCACCCCCCCCCCCCGTCCCCGTCCTTCTCCTCCCCCCACCCCCCCCCCCCGTCCCCGTCCTTCTCCTCCTCACCCCCCGTCCCCGTCCTTCTCCTCCTCCCCCCCCGTCCCCGTCCTTCTCCTCCTCCCCCCCCCCGTCCCCCTCCTCCTCCCCCCCCCCGTCCCCGTCCTTCTCCTCCCCCTCCCCCCCCGTCCCCGTCCTTCTCCTCCCCCTCCCCCCCCCCCCGTCCCCGTCCTTCTCCTCCCCCTCCCCCCACCCCTCCTTCAAACCCACCCTGATATTTTAGGAACTGATGGCATTGAAAGGTGAAGACACTGAAGAATAGGGCGGCACAGTGGCGCAGTGGTTAGCACCGCAGCCTCACAGCTCCAGCGACCCGGGTTCAATTCTGGGTACTGCCTGTGTGGGTTTCCTCCGGGTGCTGCGGTTTCCTCCCACAGCCAAAAAGACTTGCAGGTTGATAGGTGAATTGGCTATTATAAATTGCCCCTAGTATAGGTAGGGGAATGTAGGGACAGGTGAGGATGTGGTAGGAGTATGGGATTAGTGTCGGGTTAGTATAAATGGGTGGTTAATGGTCGACACAGACTCGGTGGGCCGAAGGGCCTGTTTCAGTGCTGCATCTCTAAATCAAATCAAATCAAAATCAAATACAGATATCCATGTCTGCTGTCCAGCAAAAGCTGTCTGGCCCTACAACGCCACCATGGGTAGCTGATCCTCCATGCTTGTTCTTCATTATAGAATCTTACAGCACAGAATGAGGCCATTTGGCCCATCGTGCTGGCTTTTTGAAGAGGCTGTCCCATTTAGTCCCACATCTCAGTATTTTCCCCATGGCTCTGTAAATTAATCCTCTTCAAATACATGTCCAATTGCCCTTTGAAAGTTCCTATTACGAGATCAGATCTCTTACAGAGCTGGTCCCAGAAACTGAGTGCAGTGTGCAACAGACCTAAGGTTTCCATGTTTTGTATTAACTCAAGCAGGGAACTGTGACATGCAGTTGCCCACTTTCTATATGCCTACGGTGCTGTTTATACTGATTGTGGAAGCCTAGTGAGAGAGGTGGTCAAAAGATGGAGCCATGCACGTTTATATACTGCCTCTTGTGACCCAGGGGAAGCAGCTCCTGGTCACCATTTGAGGTTCTGAGACTCATCTCCATGATCTTGTAGAGAGCCATCACTGGGTGTACTGTAGTACTACTGCCATCAGTGTTTTCTCTCTATAAAAGCACCACCATCTCTGCAATCTTAATATCCTAATCTCTTTGCATATGTAGCAAGCTGCCATTTGCTTCTCTAAAGGTAAGGAAGTCATCAGTTAGTGTTATGTTTTGGTGTCTCCCTTGAGGCTGACTTTGCATTTATGGTAGTGGGGAGTGGAGGGTGACTAATGTCCTTGTCCCCCTGCCTCATGGGTCCAGTTATATTCTGATAACTCGCCCACCCCTCCTTCCGCATATAAATTCTCCATGTTTTTCTTCCTCAGTGTCTTTTGGGGACCAGTGTTGTTGAATCATGGAACTTTGCATCCCAGCATGAGGCTGCTCAGGCCAGTGTGTCTGCTGCCTCCCCGAAACAGCACTCTACCAAGCCTCGCACCCCTGCCCTTGCCCCATTTCCTTCTTAAATTTTTCTTTTTGAAACTTTTATCCACTTTCCTTTTAAAAGCTGTAATAGGTGCTGTTTCCGCTGCACATTCAGGTTGGACATTCTACGAACTAACAGTTCTGAATTTTTTTTTTTAAAGTCTCTAAATTTCTCCCCTTGTTAGGAGATAAATTGATGTCATCCAATTATTGACTCACTGGCCAGTGGAAATAGTTTTCCCCGGTTTACCTCATCAAAACAGTCCATTTTAAATCTCCCCATCAGATCTCCTCTTAACCTTTGTTCTAATGAAAAGACCCCCAGTTTCTCTCGTGTCTCATAGCCTCTCATCCCTGATATCATTTTAGTAAATTTCTTGTACATCTTCATTGATCTTGATCTTATAGGAAAAAGAAAATCACACTTTGCTTTGTGTACAGTGCTTTATTTTTCCTCAATTTTGTCATTTAATTTGATATTAATTAGATTGTGCGGTTATGTGATGTTCTTAGTTCAGACCATCAGTTGTTCCCAGTCTCCCAGACTGACCAGATTACCTTGGTGTTCAGCCTCTTTTATGTTGCACTAGTTGCACCAACCTCTCTGCAACCGGCCTCAAACTTTTCCCCTTTATTCCTTTTACTTTTTCTGTCTCTATCTGCGTGTGTGTTTATCGCGTATGCCTGCTAACGTGATCACATCACATATTCGTAGTCATTAACCAGATTAGAGTTTAAGATTAATAAGCTTCTACCTTTCTTGTTTATTTCTTTGCCTTACAATTGGAGCAGTGAACAAGGATTCACTAAGGGGGAGCTAAAAACAGTGTTTAAAAATTAAACCCTGCTACGGTTAGATCAGGCAAAGGCTGAGAGGGAACCCCTAGACCCATTCTCACCTGGTCATAACAGGTGTTTTTCTGCACATTTTGCATGAAGATCTCACTTCCCTTTCAACCATCCAGCTGTCACTTGAAATCCAAGTGACAGCATGAGGTCCATGTTTACCTGCTCCCCAAAGGTAGTGTGGTCATTTTTTGAAGATGCTTTGTAGCTATTGGTATTGCTACACCAGGACTGATCGATAGGACATATGCTTATTTGAATCCAATATCAGAGGGAACATCTTCAAGGAGAGAGTGATACATGTGTAGTTGAGTCTGGCATACAAGCTAATAGAGATGTGGAATTTACAGCCTCGTACGTTTGTCTTAACACCCTGATGCAGCTCGCATTTATAGCATCTTTAACATAGTAAAATGTCCCAAGGCGCATCACAGGAGCATTATAAAACAAAGTTTGACACTGAGCCACATAAGGGGATATTAGGATGGGTGACCAAAAGCTTGGTCAGAGAAGTAGGTTTTAAGGATCCTCTTAAAGGAGGAGAGAGAGGTGGAAAGGTTTAAGGAGGGAATTCCCAATTATATACATTGGTTGAGGGCAGCATCAGGTGGCAGCTGTGATGTTCCTCCATGGCCGAATAGCTTGCCAACACTGGTCGAACACCATGGTCTCATACATTTTTTTAAAAATGGCTCAGAGGAGATACTAAATGGCAACAAGTGCCCTTAGGTCTGCAGTCTAGCAAAAGTGAAGAAGGGGAGAAAATTCACTCAAAAAATGTCCAGCTGTGTAATAAGGACATAACCTAGGAAGAAAAAAGATGTGCTGGCATATTTTATCCAGCTGCTGTATTGTTCACCCTCTTGTTCAGATCTGATTCCTATCATCATCTCACCCAACCTAAAAGAGAATAATTTTAAAATCGTCTTGCACCTTGGAGGGTTGGCTAATAGGCATGGTATTGTGACTGTGTCCCATGAAGCTCTCATTGCAGTCAGAACAGAGGAAGGACGAGGGAATGTGGTTATCTGGCGCACCTCAAAGTCATTTTTAAAAAAAACAAAAAGCAATTGTTCCCACTTGTAATGATCTTGGTGGTTGAGAGACTGCAACAAGTAAACGGGCTTGTTCTGAGGTAAATAAGATTGGGTTAATGAAACAATAATTTAAACACTAGAAAAGATTCTGACTGTCTCTATTATGTCCAGGTCTCTCTACTTTGATATTTTTTTCTCTCTCTCGTGCTCTCCCCTCCTCCCCCCTCCCCCTCTCCTCCTCCCTCCTCCCTCCTCCCTTCTCCCCCCACTCCCCTCCTCCCCCCTCCTCCCCCCTCCTCCCCCCTCCTCCCCCCTCCTCTCCCCTCCTCTCCCTTCCTCCCCCTCTCTCCCCTCTCTCCCCTCTCCTCTCCCCCCCCCCCCATCCTTTCCATTCTTTTTCTCTTGCATTCCCTTTAACGTCCTCTTCCTCTTCTATTACCTACCTGTCTCCTCACTCAGCTACACTCCCTCCTTACTCCATTTCCCTTTCTGTGCATTGATTCTTTCTCCTCCTGTTTTCCTCTCCTCCTGTGGTTTCTCCTTGTCCAACCCTATATCTCTTCATTCTTTCACTTTCTGCCTCTCTTTGCATGTGCCTCCATGAGTTTGTCTCTCCCAGTGTCTTTTTTGTATCTATCATCCATCTACTTTTTCCTTTTAATCTTCATCTATTTCATGCTATTTTTTGCCATCTCTCTTTCATGCTCCTTCCCCCACCTTTCTCTGTTTTTGGGGTGGGGGGGGTGAGGGTGGAATTTTCTGACCACTTCAGGGAAGTATATGGAATTACAGCTTCAAAGGGTGCATGTGCTGGAATGCCATATTTCACTATTCCTCTTTGTACACCCAACTCACCAACTTTAAATTCTAACCCGACTCGCATTGTAGAAATTCCTTTCTGGACACTTAGTCCTCATTCCTGCTGCTGAGCATAATTTCTCCTCGAGCCTTGGGGTTTGCTTAAGGAACAAAGGGATTACCCTGCCCTGCTCCATTTTAATGTTGCAAAAACACAATGATGAGCTGATTTAATGTGAGGAAGCTTTGGGTCCTCCTTCCCTCCAGGCAGTTTTGAACAAACAACAGAAGATCTTGGAAGAGGAGGAGGAATACAAATGACCCACATTGATTTCAGATATTGGTGGAGATGTTCAAAAAAAAGTTTTGTATCAAGTGTAAGGTTTGGACAACAACAGCTTGCATTTATATAGCTCCTATAATGTAGTAAAATGGCCCAAGACACTTCACAGAAGAGATTATCAAAAAATCTGACACTGAGCCATATGAGGTATTCTGACGGTGACTTAAAACAATGGTGGGGCATTGAAAATCAGGGATGAGCAGGACACCAGAATTGGAGAAGTGTAGGCATTTCGGAGGATTATAGGGCTGGAGGAGGTTAGAGATTGGGAGGACAGTACAATCTTGGCCAGTTTTCAAAAGGCTCTTCCTGTCTCTCTCTCTGGCCCAGTTGCTAAATACCATCGGTGGTGAAGTCCTCAGCTGAGCATGCATTGCCGTGGTGTCTCCCGACACTATCGTAAGTGGATCTATCGTAAGGGCATGAAACAAAAGTGTTTCAATTTTCTTTTATAAGCTGATGCCCAGAAGTGTTCAAAGAATGGAGAAAAGAGACAGTTGGAGGCAGGATATCATATGATGAAACCTCCAGAAGCAAGTCCAACCAAAGTCATCAACCTGAAACTGAACTAACCAGCAAGGTCCAAAGTCTCGGACATTAACCTGCACTGATTGATGAGATATATAAATGCAAGTCCTTTAAACCGATAAGAAGTGTCCACCTACCATCTCTTCAAAGAGAAGATTGAAAGTGTACTTTCCCTTTTGCTGTCCTAAGGAAAAGAACGTCTTAAATTGATATAATTGTGCTTTTTTGCTGGGATCAGAATGTGTAAATCATTTAATGTAACAATGCAGTTGCTTAGGGCTGAAATCTCTATCTGAGAGTCATACTGATCTTCAATCTGGGCTGGGACAATTGACTGACTATAAGCATTGGCTAGTGAGAGAAGAGAAATCAGCAAGAGATTCTTCTTTTCAGCAGCTTACAGTGACCTCTACTGGGAGAAAACAGGCATACCAGGTGAGGGCAGGGTCATGCTTAGCTCTGATCCCCCTCCTGCATTCAAATATCGTGCTTTTGATTCCCTCCCTAAACCTCTTCACTTCTCTCCCTCCTTTTAAGATGCTCCTTTAAAAATCTACTACTTTGACCAAGCTTTAGCTCACTTGTCCTGATGTCTCCTCCTTTGGCTTTGTGTCAATTTTGTTTTCTGATTATGCTCTGGGATGTTCTAAAGGCACTGTATAAATGCAGATTGCAACAATCAGTTAGTGCACCAAGAATGGGGGAGAGAGTAACCTTGAAATTAACAATTTAACATACATTTGTCTGGGAACAAACCCAGGACTATCCCGTCTTGTGTGACTTAGTGCTGTGCAGACAGAGCCTTTACCTACTAGACCCTGGGAGGAACCTATTGAAGATTTCACCATCGTGAAGAAAGAACTTTCATTTATGCAGCACCTTTCATGACCTCAAGACATTACACAAGCACTTTACATCTAATGAATTACTTTTAGTCATCACTGTTGTAGTATCAGTAAAAGTGGCAGCCAATTTGCACACAGTAAGCTCCCACAAACAGCAGTGAGATAATCTGATGTAGTATAATGGAAGAACAAAGGAGACAGACTTCAGCTTTGAGTTTGCTGGGGATGTATTTTTTGAGAGTGGCTAATGTCTCTGCTTTGGCTGATGAACAAGGAGTTGGCCATGATGGATGGTGAGTGCCAAAACCACAACATTTCAGCATGATGGCATATCCCCCTGAATTTGGCAAAGGCCATGATGAAACAGGAGTGGATTGTTCCTATGGGAGAGAGATTCCTTGTTAGGAAATTCAATGAAGTGGGAGAACTGCAATGCCTATCATTCCTTCATCCAGCGACTCTGAATGTAAATAGATCGTCTATAAATATATACAGTAGTACAGTCTATTCCTCCTACTTGTACACTTGATCAGCCATCAGTTTATACACTTATAAGGAATATCTCTGCAAGCTCTTCACTCCATTATCACTATCCAGCTAGAGTACAGTTTCAAACAATAAATAATTTCTAGATTAGAAGCTGTGCTTGTTTTTGGAAGGCTCTTCTGTCATAAAAGTCAACTTCAGGATAATTTTTCTTGATAATATATCAGACTACACAGATTGCGCTGACTTCACTCTGCTGTTAAGTTGCATTTAAAGGAGTCCAGCGATTTTGGTGTTTGTAAGCAGTGATCTCCGTTGACTCTTTTTCCCTCCCCATATCGTGCCACGGGACCTGCCCCAGCACCACCCCCCCCTCCCCCCCACTAATCACAACCATGACATCTAAAGGTGTGAAGATGCACCACCTGCCAAAAAGTCAACTTGGCTGCTTTTGGTCAAATAGGAGGAAGAGGGATGGGGAGGGGACAACAGCAACTCAGGCACTCTGTTTTCCAAATTGCTTCCGTCGCTCCAAATCAGTGGGGATAAACAGTCAAAGTATATAATTAGGAACCAAATCAAATTGTAGACTTTCTCTAAAGCAAGTTTGTTTGTTCTAATTGAATTTAACATCCAGACACTGAGGGAAGAGATGGCAGAGTGCCTGAGGTACATACAATATGCCCCCTATCAGCTGGAAAGGAGGAATTTGGATTTCTGTAGCACCTTTCACAATCTCGATATCCCAAAGTGTTTTACAGGTATTGAAGCACTTTCGAAGTGTAGTCACTGTAATGTAGAACACTGTGTACAGTTTCATTTTAAAACTTCAAAGGTGAAACATTAAAAATAAAATCTTTTACTAAGAGATCAATTTGGGAATCTTTAAGTTACTCCTGTCAGATCTGTTTCTTCAGTATGGCACTGAAGTGTCCACCTAGATTATGTGGTCAAGTCCTGGAGTGGAGCTTGAATCCACAACCTGCTGGCTGAGATTACAATTTCACTACTGAGACAAGGTGACATGAGGAAGACCTTGTCACCCACTGTAACTCATCCATCCAGCAAAAGAAAGTAGTCCCTAGTCCTCTGTCACTGCACCAACTGGATCTTGAACATATCCAAGGTTTTGACCCACCCAAAATCCATTCCTAAGGTTCTTGCTGATATCACTCTCATCGGTTCTGGATAGACCAATTTTGGCTGATGGAGGTGGCTACTACAAGCGACTTTACACAAATCTCCATGGGAGAAGAGATGATGACACCTTGTTACAATTGCCTGGCGGCATCCATTTATCGTAAAACCTATACTGTGGTGCTCTCTACCTAAATTCCTTGCGTTTGCTACTTCCATCCCCCCTTCCAATGCCTCCCACCGTCCAAACTTCAAGCAACTCGCTCTTCTGATTCTTGCCCCGGTGTTTGCTCCACACTGGGAAGTGTCTTTGAACGTTTCAGCTCGGTTAAAATGGTATATGAGCATGCATTGTTAACGGATATCTTTTTAAATCAGAGACTTGCTAAATAAAGAGTGTGCAGCGTAACTGTTGCTGCTTGGAACCATACTGTTCAGGTCTGATTCACAGGGTCAGGAAATTTTGTTTATCAGATCCATCAACTGTTAATCAGTTCTCAATTATGCATAGCAGTGTGTGTAATTCAGTTTGGGAAACGCTCCCTTATACACGTGATTCAGTTCATTGAGTGTGCTGACAGAATTTATAGGGGGGAAATAAAATTCAATCAAATGGTCCTGTGAGCAAAAAGAGTTGTTAAAATGTATTCACATTGGTCTGAACACCAGAGGATTAGAAAACAATATTTCTACCAAAAGTTAGCAACTGGCTGTAGAGTAGAACACCAGTAGTGCACCTCAAGGATGTAATTGAAGTGTTCTTATGGTTTAATTATTGTCCAATATGCCACTTGTGCCATAGTGGGGTCGGGGTGTGTGGGTGATTTGACTGCCAGTCTATGCTGAGTTCGGATACTGCAGCTGAGATTATCAACAGCAACTTGCATTTATATAACACCTTGAATGTAGAAAACTGATGCGAGGCCACTAGGCTACTGGACCCTAACCACTTTCTAGTGATCCATGCTGTAGATGTTGGGGGGTGGGGGGGCACCGTGCTCAGCCTCAGCTGTGATAGCCCTGATATTTGAACAGGCACCTATTGCCTATGTTTGCTCCTAGGCCACTTGGGTCAAGACTTGTCAACATTTGTGAAACCGTGTTGCAGCAAAGAGGTGACATCCTTGGGAGAGGAGGGGGAAATATTTCAGGCCAGTAGTATAGGCTGGACGTCGAATCTCCTGATTAATCAACTGCAGATCATCCCTTTTTAACCATTGCTGTGGTTTAGTGATGTTTGACATGCGTACAGACGTCTGTTCTCAGCAAAAAGATTGGCTAAGCATGGCCCAAAGTCCCACGAGAAAATGGAAATTTGTGTCACAGCCCATAACTGATAACTTGGGAATATGTCAAGAATGTTATCTGATCTTAAATAGAAACAAAGTGCTGGAAATACTCGGCAGGTCAGGCAGCATCTGTGGAGAGAGAAGCAGAGTTAATGTTTCAGATCTGTGACCTTTCATCAGAACTGTTAGCTAATCTTGGTGTTCAGATGCTGGTTAATAAACCATTTACAACTCCTCAATTAATGAAGCAGTGCCTACATATCTAGAAAACATTCAGGCTTGGGCTGATAAGTGCCAAGTAACTTTAATGAGACGCAAGTTCCAGACAGTGACTATCTTCAACAAGAGAGAGTCTCATCATCTCCCTATGACATTCAATGGTATTAACGTCCTGAGGGTCACCATTGACCAGAAACTTAACTGAACCAGCCATATAAATACTACAGCTACAAGAGCAGGTCAGAAGCTGGGTATTCTGAAGCGAGTGGCTCACTACCTAACTCCTCAAAGCCTTTCCACTATATACAAGGCACAAGTCATAAGTGTGATGGAATAATCTCCACTTGCCTCGATGAGTGCAGTTCCAACAAAACTAGAGAAGCGCAACACCACCCAGCACAAAGCATCTGTCTTGATTGGCACTGCATCCAACAACTGAAACACTCATTCCCTCCAGCAGCATGCGCCAGCTATGAGATGCACTGCAGCAACTCGGCAAAGTTTCTTTAACAGCGCCTCCCAAACCCATGACCTTTACCATCCGAAGAAGGGCAGTAGGTGCATGGAGCACCATCAGCTGCAAGTTTCCCTAAGTCACGCACCATCCTGACTTGGAAATACATTGTTGTTCCTTTATCATCACTGGGTCACATTCCTAGAAATTCCTTCTTAAAGGCACTGTGGGAGAACACCACACAGACTGCAACAGTTCAAGAAATGGCTCACCATAACCTTCTCAAGGGCAATTAGGGATGAGCAGTCAATGCTGGCCTTGCCAGCTACACCCACATCCCCTGAATATATATATTAAAAAAACACCCATTTGGTCCCTGTGATTACATGACTGGCTTGTAATCTCTCCCAGATATTCATTATGTAATGAAGGCTTTTTGTTAAGAAAAGTATGAGATCCTTGGCTTTATTAATGGAGGCAGAGTACAAATGCAAGCAGGTTATAATTAACCTTTATAAAACACTGGGTAGGCCTCAGCTGGAGTATTGTGTTTAATTCTGGGCATCACACTTTGGGAAGGACGTCAGGGCCTTGGAGAGGATGTGGAAGCAATTTACCAGAATGGGATGTGGGACTTCAGTTATTTGGAGAAACTATTCTACTTGGAGCAAAGACAATTAAGAGTAGATTTGATAGAGGTGTTCTAAATCATGTTTTTGATAAAATAAATCAGTTTCCAGGGCCTGTAGATTTAAGGTGATTGGCAAAAGAACCAGAAGTGATGGAAAGAAATTGTTTACGCAGTGAGTTGTTGTGATCGGGAATGCACTGCCTGAAAGAGTGGTGGAAACAGAGTCAGTGCTAATTTTCAAACAGTAATTGGGTAAATATCTGAAAGGAAAATGTTTGCAGGGCTATGGGGAAAGAGGGGAGTCGGACTAATTGCATAGCTCTACCATAGAGCTGGCACGTGCTGATGGGCCACATGGCCTCCTGCGTAGCGCCATTCTATGATAATCTGGTAATGGTATTTGGAGATCTAAGCATTGAAGAGAATTTTTGTCATATAAACCCAGAGCCTTTAGCTGCCTGCTGGGGATTTCGGATAACAGTTTACAAATAGTTTTCAAACCTTGTGCCACGCTCCCTCAGGCATCACCCCCAGTTCTGCACTTCACCACGCTCCCTCGGCATCACCCTCAGTTCTACATTTCACCACGCTCCCTCAGGCATCACCCCCAGTTCTGCACTTCACCACGCTCCCTCGGCATCACCCTCAGTTCTACATTTCACCACGCTCCCTCAGGCATCACCCCCAGTTCTGCACTTCACCACGCTCCCTCGGCATCACCCCCAGTTCTACATTTCACCACGCTCCCTCAGGCATCACCCCCAGTTCTACATTTCACCACGCTCCCTCAGGCATCACCCCCAGTTCTACATTTCACCACGCTCCCTCGGCATCATCCCCAGTTCTACATTTCACCACGCTCCCTCGGCATCATCCCCAGTTCTACATTTCACCACGCTCCCTCGGCATCATCCCCAGTTCTACATTTCACCACGCTCCCTCGGCATCATCCCCAGTTCTACATTTCACCACGCTCCCTCGGCATCACCCCCAGTTCTACATTTCACCACGCTCCCTCGGCATCATCCCCAGTTCTACATTTCACCACGCTCCCTCGGCATCATCCCCAGTTCTACATTTCACCACGCTCCCTCAGGCATCACCCCCAGTTCTACATTTCACCACGCTCCCTCGGCATCACCTCCAGCTCTATATTTCAATGTTCCCTTGGGCACCACCTCCAGCTCTACATTTCACCATGCTTTCTTAGGCACCACCTCTAACTCTAACATCTCACATCCAAGGGTAGCTGTAGCTTCACAACAACTTGCACATGTATATATGGTAGGTTCAACATGGCAAAGAATGTAAGGTAGGAGGGGTGAGCAGAGAATAACTGATGCTGAGTGTTCAATGGCTTTGGTGAATGAAGCAGTTTTTTGGGAAGCTTTTGAATGAGGGGAGAGGGGTAATAAGGCAGAGTAGTTCGGGGACGGAGGGAGTTCTGGAGTACAGGACCGTCCATAGTGGAGTTGGGAGGGGAGGGGTTTGTCCAGGAGGCTAAAGGTGAAAGAGCCGAGGAGGCGAATTGCGATGTGGATTGGGGGCAGTTGCAGAGAATGGGTGAGGCAAGGTCCTGAAGGGGTATTTGTAGTGAAAGTTCCCCATCCCCTGTCATGTTTAAAGTTGTCTTTACAGGAAGTAGCGCAATATCTGTCTTTGCTATAGGCAGTCTTGCTTGTTAATACACTCTGCAAAGCTACAAGAGGAGGATATTAGCCATGTAAAACTAAAAGATTGGGCAATCTGGCTTTAATTTATTTCACCATTCTAATGACAACTAGCAAAGTAGATCTCTGAAACGGTCACAAAGACAGGATTGTAAATGGCAAGTTTGATTTTTCCACTGCCAGCTTTGATCTAAAATGGGCTCCTTTCTAACTATTAGTGCTGAAAAGCGAACCTCCTGCAGAGGGGATCCCCTGCAAATATTGACACACTCCGAGACCCATGTCCTAACAACTGAAAGACATGTTGACAACCAATGATATACTCGTTCATGGCTCCCTCATGGGCTGCTAACATTGGTGGGCGCCAGTTTGAAAGCCTATGCCGTTCTGTCTGAATGTTGTATAATGGAAGTTTGTAGTTTACGAGCCAGAACCTCCTGAACATTGCCCACTTCCAGAAGTTTCTAATTTTCAGTCTGTGAAACATTAACTGTTCAGGTAATGAACTGGGCATGGTAGTGTAGTGGTTGTGTTACTAGATCAGTAATGCAGAGGCCTGGACTAATCCAGCGGACGCAAGTTCAAATTCCTTCCCTGAACCTCTCCGCCTCTCTTTCCTCCTTTAAGCCTTTAAGATACTCCTTAAAACCTACCTCTTGACCAAGCTGTTGGTCATCTGTCCTAATATCTCCCTTTGTGGCTCAGTGTCAAATTTTGTTTGATAATGTTCCTGTGAGATACCTTGGTGTGTTTGACTATGTTAAAGGTGCTATATAAATGCCAAGTTTGTGTTTAACAGTCTAACTGGTTCACTAGTATCCTTTAGGGAACAAATCTTGCTATCCTTACCTGATTTGGGCCCATATGTGACCCCTGTCCCACATCACCATGTTTGGCTCTTAACTGCCCTCGGAAGTGGCCGAGCAAACCACTCTGTTGTATCAAGCCCTAGCAATGGTTCAAGAAGGGTCACATGACAGAAATTGTCAGCTATATTAGGTAGTGTATTAGCTATGGTAGACATTAGGAAGAGCATAGGAAATAGGAACAGGAGTAGGCCATTTGCCCCCTTGACCCTGCTCTGCCATTCAACTAGATCATGGCTGATTTACTTCAGTGCCATTTCCCCACACTATCCCTATATCCCTGGATATCTGTAACACCTAGAAATCTATCGATCTCTATCTTGAACATACTCAATGACCAAGCCTCCTCAGCCTTCTGGGATAGAGAATTCCACTGATTTCCCATCCTCCTCATCTCAGTCCTAAATGGCTTACCTCTTATTCTGAGACTCTGTTCCCTGGTTCTAGACTCCCAGCCAGGGGAAACATCAATCCTGCATCTACCCTGTCGAGCCCTGTAAGAATTTTGTATGCTTCAATGAGATCACCTCTCATTTTTCTAAACTCAAATTTAGACCCAGTATCATCAATCTGTCCTCATAAGACAATCCCACCATCTCAGGAGTCAGTCTGGTGAGCCTTCATTGCACTCCCTCTATGAGAGGTATATCTTTCCTCAGGTAATGAGACCAAAACTATGCACAGTATTCCAGGTGCAGTCTGACCAAGGCTCTATACAATTGCAGCAAGACTTTTCTTCTGTACTCAAATCCTCTTGCAATAAGGGCCAACATACCATTTACCTTACTAATTGCCTGCTGCACCTGCACGTTAGCTTTCAGTGACTTACGAACAAGGACATCCAGGTCCCTTTGGATATCAACATTTCCCAATCTCTCACCATTTAAGAAATACTCTGCATTTCTGTTTTGCCTACCAAAATGGATAACTTCACATTTTTCCACATTATATTCAATTTTCCATGTTCTTGCCCGGACACTTAGCCTGTCTAAATTCTACTGAAGCCTTTTTGCATTCTCCTCACAACTCTCATTCCCACCTAATTTTGTAGCATCAGCAAACTTGGAAATATTGCATTTGGTCCCCACATCCAAATTATTGATATAGATTGTGAATAGCTGGGTCCCAAGCACTGATCCTTGCGGTACCGCATTTGTCACAGCTTGCCAACCTGAGAATGACTCGTTTATTAACTAATTCTCAATCCATGCCAGTATATTACCCCCAATCCCATGTGTTCTAATTTTGCTTGCGAACCGTAGGACCTTTATCAAAAGCCTCTGAAAATCCAAATACACCACATCCACTGGTTCCCCCTTATCTATTCTGCTAGTTACATCCTCAAAAGCTCCAACAGGTTTGTCGAACATGATTTCCCTTTTCATATATCCATGTTGGCTCTGCCCAATCCTACCATTATTTTCTATGTGTCCCATTATAACATCCTTTATAATAGATTCTAACATTTTCCCTACTGCTGATGTCAGGCTAAAAGGTCTGTAGTTCCCCGTTTTCTCTGTTCCTCCTTTCTGAAATTGCAGGATTACATTTGCTACCTTCCAATCTTCAGGAAGTGTTCCAGAATCTATAGAATTTTGGAAGATGATGGACACATCCACTATCTCTACAGCCACCTCTTTGAACACTCTGGGATGTAGATTTTCAGGCCCAGGGGACTTTTCAACTTTCAGCCCCATTAATTTCTCCAGTACTACTTTTTTTACGAATACTAGTTTCTTTCAGTTCCTCATTCTCACTAGTCCTTTGGTTCTTTATTTCTGGGAGGTTTTTTTGTATCTTCCTCTGTGAAGACAGACATGAAGTATTTGTTTAGTTTCTCTGCCATTCCTTATTCCCTGTCTCTGCCTGTAATGGGCCCACAATAGTCTTTGCTAATCTTTTCCTTTTTACCTACCTATAGAAGCTTTTACAGCCCGTTTTTATCTTTCTTACTAGTTTACTTTCATATTCTATTTTTCTTTATCAGTTTCTTGGTCCTTCTTTGCTGAATTCTAAAATGCTCCCAAACCTGAGGCTTACTACTTCTTTTGGCAACTTTATAAGCCTCTTCCTTTGATCTAATACAATCTTTAACTTCTCTTGTTAGCCATGGGTGGATCACCTTCCTGTTGGTTTTTTGTGCTTCAAAGAATGTAAATTTGTTGCAAATCACGCAAACACACATTAATTCATTAAATACTAGCCATTGCCTGTCTACTGTTGTTTCCCAGTCTACCACAGCCAACTTGCCCCTCATACCTTTTGTAGTTTCCTTTGTTTAGAAGACTTTAGTTTCAGATCGAACTGCATCACTTTCAAACTTATTGTAAAATTCTATCATATTATGGTCACTCCTCCATAGAGGCTGCTTTATAATGGCATTATTAATTAGCCCTTTCTCATTGCACAGTACCAGATCTAAAATAGGCCATTCTCTGGTTGGTTCCTCACATATTGTTCTAGAAAAGTATCTCATATACATTCGAGGAATTTGTCCTCCACAGCATTAGTGCTAATAAGGTATACAGCCTATAAACAACTAATAATGTTTGCTGCCCCTTGCTGTTTCTGAGCTCTACCACAACTGATTCTACATCTTGCTCCTCCAATCTAAGATCCTCTCTCACTAACATACTGATCTCATCCTTTATTAACAGCACTACCCCACCTCCTTTTCCCTTTTTTCCCTATCCTTCCTAAATGTCGAATATGCTTGAACATTTAGTTTCCAGCCTTGGTCGCCCCGCAGCCGCGTCTCCGTAATGGCAATTAGATCCTAACTGGTTACTACTTTTTGTGCTGTCAGTTCATCTGCCTTGTTGGGAATGCTGCATGCATTCAGATAGTGAGCTTTTAATTCTGTCCTTTTTATTATTTTTCACAACCTCGAGCCTTACCTGCTGATGCACTCAGGTTTGTATGCGCTGTCGCTTCCTGCCAGTCAGATTATCAATTCCTTCATTGCTACCTTGCTCTCTTGTCTGAGGCTGATGCTCCTCTACTTCTTCCTTCTGGATCTCCTTACCTGCCTCATTGACAGTCACACCCTCCTGCCCGTGAGCATTGACCAAATCAGGAATAGCTCAAGAAAAGGTACCCCAACAAGAGTCAATTCCTTCAAAAGACGGGAGGAATAAAGCAATTCTTAAATTAATAAAACAACTTGGCTGGGTCACAGAATACAAAGTGTCAGCTTGGTTATGGATTGTTATAGAACTCAAGGAGTGCTACAATGTCAGTGGTGCTGTGTTTTGGTTAAGACGTTGGAGGAAGCAGATATGACTTGGGTTTAGAGGTTCATGTGTATGTTGAAGATTCCATGACAGGATTTAATCAACAGCAGAATTCTCCTGATGTATTGGCCAATATTTCTCCTTCACTCAACATCACAAAAACAGATAAACTGGTCATTTATCTCATTTTGTTCCTGGGATCTTTCTCTTCCAATTTGCTCCCATGTTTACCCATGTCAGTGGCAGTACATATGTGCAAAGGTTTGTCATGACCTAACTCTAACATTCTAACATAAGTAACATTCGTGCCGCACAAGTGCCCCTTGACATTCAGTAGCGTTACCATCGCTGAATCCCCCACTATCAACATCCTAGGGGTTACCATTGACCAGAAACTGAACTGAAGTAGCCATATAAATACCGTGGCTACAAGAGCAGGTCAGAGGCTAGGAATCCTGCGGCGAGTAACTCACCTCCTGACTCCCCAAAGTCTGTCCACCATCTACAAGGCACAAGTCAGGAGCGTGATGGAATACTGTCCACTTGCCTGGATGGGTGCAGCTCCAACAACACTCAAAGCTTGACACCATCTCGGACAAAGCAGCCTGCTTGATTGACACCCCATCTACAAACATTCAATCCCTCCACCACCGACGCATAGTGGCAGCAGTGTGTACCATCTACAAGATGCACTGCAGCAATGCACCAAGGCTCCTTAGACAGCACCTTCCAAACCCGCGACCTCTTCCAACTAGAAGGACAAGGGCAGAAAATGAATGGGAACACTAACACCTGCAAGTTCCCCTCCAAGTCTCACACCATCCTGACTTGGAACTATATTGCCGTTCCTTCACTGTTGCTGGGTCAAAATCCTGGAACTCCCTTTCGAACAGCACTGAGGGTGTACCTACCTCCCATGGACTGCAGCAGTTCAAGAAGGCAGCTCACCACCACCTTCTCAAGAGCAGTAAGGGATGAGCAATAAATGCTGGCCGAGCCTGCGACGCCCACATCCCATGAATGAATTTTTAAAAACCCTTTGAAGTTGGGGAGTGCGCCGGTCATGTTTAGTTTAGTTTAGAGATACAGCACTGAAACAGGCCCTTCGGCCCACCGAGTCTGTGCCGACCATCAACCACCCATTTATACTAATCCTACCCTAATTCCATATTCCTACCACATCCCCACCTGTCCCTATATTTCCCTACCACCTACCTATACTAGGGGCAATTGCTAATGGTCAATTAACCTATCAACCTGCAAGTCTTTGGCATGTAGGAGGAAACCGGAGCACCCGGAGGAAACCCACACAGACACAGGGAGAACTTGCAAACTCCACACAGACAGTACACAGAATTGAACCCGGGTCGCTGGAGCTGTGAGGCTGCGGTGCTAACCACTGCGCCACTGTGAACCATCTCCAGTCTGACCTGTCCTTCATTTCCTCCCAAGTCCCAGATCCCAAAGGCCTTTCGCAAATCACCACAAGCTATCATAAGGAATGATGGTTAAGGAGTTTAGTGTTTCACTGTGGCCCGTATAGTCCCATCTCAAGTGATTCCTATTACCATGATGTGCAATAAGTGATGAGGACTGGAAACTTGCCGGTTATTATTACCCTCCCTGGTGAGTGCATTAGCAGGTGACTGAATCCCCAAGAGGTTCTGCTTGGTAATGTACTCAACAACTCTGACTAAATTGCTTTGTTAACCACAGTTGTTACTGTTAAATTAACACATGATTTATTGGTGGGAACACTGATAAATGATTGCTTTTATTTTAGTCATTTATCGCTGATTATTCTTGTGAGGGGGGGAGGTGCAGTAGAAGACGATTAAAGTAATCATGGTTGCTTGGCACTTAAATTCCTTGATTTTTAAAAAAACTGGCAGTATTTGAAAACCTAATAAACCTTTGCTTCACCTCATATTTTAACATGCTGCAATCTAGCACAAGAGAGAGACTGATGCCCTGCAGAACACCAGCAGTCGAATGGGATGCCAGAACACTCCCTTCCTGTTCTCTGGTGGTGATGTTTAGAATTCCCTTGTGAGGCAGGAGCGTCAACATCACCTCTTTAACAACAACACAAACTTGTATTTATATAGCACCTTTAACACAATCAAACATCCCAAGGTGCTTCACAGGAGTGTTAAACAAAATTTGATACCAAGCCATATAAGAAGATACTGGGACAGGTGATGAAAAGCTTTGTCACGGAGGTAGGTTTTAAGGAGCATCTGAAAGGAGGAGGGAGGTAAAGATTTAAGAAGGGAATTCTAGAACTTGGGGCCTAGGCAGTTGAAGGCATATCCAAAATTGGAGGAGCAATTAATATAAGGGTTGCATAAGAGGCCAGAATTGTCAGGGCTCAGAGATCTCTGTTATAGAGCAAGAGGAGGTTACAGAGATAGGGAGAGGCAAGGCCGTGGAGGGATTTGAAAATGAGGAATGAAAAATACTAAACTAGGTGTTGCTGGACAGAGTGTCAGAGAGCACAGGGGTGACACGTGAATGGGAAATGTTATGAGTTAAGATATGGCGTTTATGGAGAGTGGAAGACGGGAGGCCGGCCAGGAGATTATTGGAATAGTCAAGTCTAGCAATAACAAAGGCTGGGATGAGAGATTCAGCAACAGATGAGCTGAGGCAGATCTGGAGACGGGTGATGTTTCGGAGGTTCTTGCTAATCTGTTGCAAGTAGTTATGCTGCTGTCGATAAAATGTGTGACACTACAGGTATAAAAGTGTCGTGTCTGGTGTTGGGGCTCGATAGGATTGGGCCTTCCCGCAGTCCCTTCCATAGCTGAATAACCTCAGTACTATCTGACTCACACATGAAGAATGGCTACTTCAGTGAAGTACTCTGCCAGGAAGCACTACACCACACAGAGTAGTGGAAAGCTGGAACTCATCCAGTTGTTGAGGCTGGGGGTCAATTGAAAATTTCAACACTGAGGTTGATAGATTTTTGGCAGGTAAAGGTGTTGAGGGTTACAAAACCAAGGTGGTAGGTGGAGTTAAGATACTGATCAACAATGATCTAATTGAATGGTAGAACAGGTATAAGGGGTTGAATGGCCTCCTCCTCTATTCCACCTGAAGAACTGCTGATATCTGTATACCCTCAGTAAGGAGTCAGCTCTTTCAGGATTGTAATGGGAAATATTTGAGGGAAATTGCATTTTCTGATGGAAAGAAAACTGCCTTCTTGACACTGCCCAAAAGCACAGACTAGTTCAATTCTTGGTGCTCGTACGCACAGGGTAATGAAATAGTCCTTTTATTTCTAATTAAGTGAGCTTGCAGTTGCGGAGCAACACAGGTGTGGAGCAAGGTACAGTGTGTACCTGAGTGTAGGGCTGTGTTTTCTCGTTCCCTGCAATTATGCTTTCACTTAACTAGATTACATTGTTAAGAACTGTACGTACTGTATAAAATATAGTGCATAGCAAATCTGTTTTCAACTTGAATGCTGCTTTAGATTGACAAATAATAGGAGATCTTAGAACTGCGTAATGGGAAAAGAGGCTCCTCTTTATTTCCCCAAGCTTTTCCTTTAAAGGTTTCTAGCTGCCTTTATATTACCAGGGCTGTTGGTTCCTGAAGCTTGGTGGTTACACAGCTAGTACAAATGACAGAAAATTACATTTATATAGCACCTTTAATGTAGTAAAACATCTCAAAGCGCTTCAAAGGAGCATTACCAGACAAAATTTAGCACCGAGCTAACAAAAGGAGCTATTAGAACAAATGACCAAATACTTGGTCAAAGAGGTAGATTTTAAACAACTCTTTAAAGGAAGAGAGAGAGATGGAGAGGTTTAGGGAGGGAATTCCAGAGCTTCGGGTCTAGGCAGCTGAAGGTATGCCCGCCAGTGGTGGAGTGATTAAAATCAAGGGTGCAAGAGCGGCCAGTAGTCAAAGGTGCACAGAGATCTCTTGTGTTTGTAGGTCTGAGGAGGTTACAGGGATAGGGAGGGGCAAGGGCAATTTTAAAATTGAGGTGTTGCCAGATCGGGAGCCATTGTAGGTCAGCGAGCACAGGAGAGATGGGTAACAGGACTTGTTGTGAGTTAGGACACGGGCAGCAGAGTTTTGGATGAGCTCAAGTATATGGAGGGTGGAAGATGGGAAACTGACCAGAAGAGCATTGGAATAGTCAAGTCCAGAGATGATAAAAACAACAAAGTAAAAGTGTTGGTTTGCTGAGGCTGGGGGACTCGAATGCGGCTGTAGTGACTCGTCAAGTTTACTCTGGTGTTGCCCAACTGTAGTGCAAGTGGATTTTAGAAAGTGGTCATTAAATTAAATGTTGATTACACCTTTAAGTTGGTTTTGTACAACAGGAGCGCGCCCAACTACAGACGCGCGGAGCCTACATATGCTCTAGTCTGTAGCGCAAACATATTTTATCTTTTAAGCCATGCCTGCTTTTTTTTATATTAATTCATTCATGGGATGTGGGCATCGCTGGCAAGGCCAGCATTTATTGCCCATCCCTAATTGCCCTTGAGAAGGTGGTGGTGAGCCGCTGCCTTGAACTGCAGCAGTCCATGTGGGGTAGGTACATCCACAGTGCTGTTCGAAAGGGAGTTCCAGGATTTTGACCCAGCGACCGTGAAGGAACGGTGATATAATTCCAAGTCAGGATAGTGTATGGGTTGGAGGGGATCTTGCAGATGATGGAATTCCCATGCATCTGCTGCCCTTGTCCTGCATGGTAGAGGCAGCAGGTTTGAAAGGTGCTGTCGAAGTGACCTTGGCAAGTTACTGTAGTGCATCTGGACCATGCTCACTACAGCCATGGTGTGCCAGTGATGGAGGGAGTGAATGTTTGTTCAAACTGGTGGATGGAGGGTGCTGATCAAGCAGGTTGTTATGTCCTGAGTGAAGGTGGGGGATTCCAGAACCAAGAGCAAATAACCTTAAAATTATTACTTTGAGCATTCCTGATTTTCATTACTCCACCATTGGTGACCATGCCTTCAGGTGCCTTGGCCCAACACTGGAATTCTCTCCTTAAACCTCTGTCTCTACCTCCCGTTCCTCCTTTCAAGGCACTTTTTAAAACCTACCTCTTTGGCCAACCAGTCCTAATTTCTTATATGGCTTGGTATCAAATTTTGTCTGATTACACTCTAGTGAAGCATTTTTGGATGTTATAGGTGCTATATAAATGCAAGTTATTCATGTAGGAATAGAAATATAATCAAATCATTTTTTTTTGTTCTACAGTCTGCCCAAAAGCTTGTAGAAAGCGTGCTTGCAACGACAAGGATGAGTGCTGCCATGAGGAGTGCCTGGGCGGCTGCACCACACTGCATGACAACAGGGCCTGTATGGCATGTCAGAACTACTATCACGAGGGCCAGTGCCTGCCCAGCTGCCCGCCAGGTACCTACAAGTACGGAGGCTGGCGCTGCGTGACCAAGGAATTCTGTTCTAAAATCGTTGGCAATAGTCCCAAGGAGCCGCTCGTACTCCACCAGGGCGAATGTATTCTCGATTGCCCAGCAGGATATATCCGCAATGCCAGCAGGTTCGAGAGATCGTCTCATATGAGTTTGTGTTGTTTTAATATAAAAATTTTGATTTCTTACCCTCTCAATTTTTCTTTCTCCCTTCTTGGCTAATGCTGGGGTCAAAATTGTATTGAATTTATTTAGTAATTCCTCTGGTCCTCTAGTAATTCCCCTACCATTGGTAATTAAGATAGAACTTGTATTTATACAGCACTTGAGGAAGTCTCAAAGCACTTCACAGCCAATATATTAATAGCCATTACTTATGTAGGTAAATATGGCAGGTTACTTTTTGCCCCTAAAGATTCCACCAGCAATGAAATGACCAATTAATCTGTTTTGGTCTTAGTAAGTGAGGGATGAATGTTAGCTGAGACACTGGGAGAATTCTCTGCTCTTCTTCTAAAACAGTACCATGGGATTTTTTTAATGTCCATCCAAGTAGATAGATAACACTTTGGATTGACATGGCATTAAATACAAAAGCAAAATACTGTGGATGCTGGAAACACTCAACAGGTCAGGCAGCATCAGTAGAGCGAAAAGCAGAGTTAACATTTCATCAGAACTGGCAAAGGTTAGACATGTAATAGGTTTTGAGCAAGTGAAAAGCGGGGGTTGGGGTGGGGGGGTGGGCGGTGGGAAGAAGAAGAAAAGGGGAAGGTCTGAGATAGAAAAAAAGGCAGGCGATATTAAAAGACAAGGTTTCACGGTACAAAGCCAAGTAACGATGTGTTTGGATGAGTTGTGGATGGCAGTATAGTAGCTGTCTGAACACAAAGTAACAGGATTAAGAAAGAAACAAGGCAGTTGGGGGGGGGGGGGGGGGTGCCGAAACAGCAAAAAACATGAGAAGAGACCAAAGAAAATGGGGGCAGAGGTTATGATCTAAAATTGTTGAATTCAATGTTGAGTCTGGAAGGCTTTAAAGTGCCCAGTTGAAAGCTGTTCCTTGGGCTTGCGTTGAGCTTCATTGGAACACTGTAGCAGGCCAAGGACAACAAAGTCAGAGTGGGAGCAAGGTGGAGGATCGGAATGACAAGTGACAGGAAACTCAGGGTCATGTTTGCAAACTGAAAGGAGGTGTTCGGCAAAGCGGTTCACTGTCCGCATTTAGTCTCCCCAATGTGGAAACCACATCCGCGAGCAGTGAATGCAGTATACTAAATTGAAAGAAGTATAAGGTGGACAGTTGGTAATTATGTGGTGGCTGGGAATTCAATTCGAACAAGTTTAGTTTGTTCAGCCTGACGTTAACACTATTGGGTGAAGTATTCCAAATTAAATTTTTAACCTTGGAGCTTAACCAGTTTTTAGTTGCAATGTGAATTGTTTATGTTCATGTGTTTGATCGATATATAGATTATGACTGCTGTGCACCACCTTGCTTATCTGCTTGAGAGAAAGGTAGAAATTTTGAGATTCGGATTTCTTTAAACAATAACTTCTCACCTCAATTTAGTGAGAACCTAGATACGAGGGAACAGCACTTCATACTTGCATCTATATCACGTTGTACTGCAGCTTGCAGCAACTCATACCAGGAGATCAGCTGTGATGGTATGTCGCACTCGTCTATATTGCACCATCCTCACACGTCCAATGTAGCTCGTTTGCAAACACTCTGTGACGTCCATCATACAACTATGCCTAGGTCGCCCCTCTTTCTGCTGCCTTCCACTTTGCCCTCTAAAAGAGATCACTGTAGCTTTTCAGCTCTGATCAAATGGCTGAAATACTGACATTTTCTTCTTTGGATGTCACATTATGCCCTTACAATTTCAAGCACCTCTTCATTTATCTTATTGTCTATATAAGGAATTTTAAGCATACATCTTAGCATTCACATTTCAAAGCCTCTATTTTCTTCCACAGATCTTTTTCCTTGTTAATGACTTTTTCCTTGTTAATGACTTTTTCCTTGTTAAAAGCTTGAGCTTACTTGTTAACAAATGCTCCATCTTCACAAAATTATTTCTGGCTATCTCTATCCACTTCCTGATTTCAGCATTACATCTACCATCTTATGTTATCAGTTGTCCTAAATAGACAATCTTATCTACTTGTTCCAGTATGACACCAGCCACTTCAGTCTTCACTCTTATGTATTCCTTCTAACTACCATTGTTTTTATCTTTTTTGATGATCATTCGCCATCCAGGTGTCAGCTTTTAAAATTAAAACTAGAACATCTATCCCCAAATCACTACTGTCCAATTACAAGAGTACCCTTTTCTTGATCACTACCCATATGCCTGTCCCTTTTCCTTTCTGTTGTTACCTCAAACCCTCTAACCCCCTTTCACTCCATTTTCTCTCTCTTTCGCTCCCCCCCTCCATTCTGTCACTTGCTCCCCCTTTTTGCTCACTCCCCTGCTCCTACTCCTCTCTCTCTCTCTCTCTCTCTATCTCTCTCTATCTCTCTCTATCTCTCTCTATCTCTCTATCTCTCTCTATCTCTCTATCTCTCTCTCCCTCTTTCCCTCTCTCCCTCTCCCCCGGTCTCGCTCTCTCGCTCTCTCTCTCTCTCTCTCTATCTCTATATCTCTCTCTCTCTCTCTCTCTATATCTCTCTATCTCTCTATATCTCTCTATATCTCTCTATATCTCTCTATATCTCTCTATATCTCTCTCTATATCTCTATATCTCTCTATCTCTCTCTATCTCTCTCTATCTCTCTCTCTCTCTCTATCTCTCTTTCCCTCTCTCCCTCTCTCCCTCTCTCCCTCTCCCCCGGTCTCGCTCTCTCGCTCTCTCCCTCCCTCTCCCTCTCTCCCTCTCTCCCTCTCTCCCTCTCTCCCTCTCTCTTTCTCTTTCTCTTTCTCTCTCGCGCTCTCTCTCACTCCCCCTCTCGCTTTCTCTCTCGCTCGCTCTGTCTCTCCTCCTCCTCCTCTTGCTGCTCCCTCTGCCGCCTCATCGCTTTCCCTGACCTTTTTCCATAGCCGTTGGCTACCTTATTGTACCTTGTCCAGTTAACTACTCTAAGTGTTTTCAACAACCTGAGGAAAGAATCAGAACCAAGCCCAATCACCTCACATCTGCTATGAGGAGTGTCAACAGTAGCATGGAGATGTAAAAGTCCACTTTCATTCCTCGTACATTGTAGCTGAGCTAGCAAGGTTCAAACCTGGAACCTTCCTACTTTGTATTGCCCAGTTCCATGCGAGATAGTGCCGTTACCCAACAGAGCCCTGAGGAGAACTGACGATTTTGTCTTTGTTCTGGCTGAGTAAGGGTAGTATTCCTCCTGAGGAATGAAAAATAAATGATGGCTATTGATCGCCCCCCACCCCCAATCCCCCCCACCATCAACACATCGCCATCACCTCCGGCATGTGAAACTGTCCTTACTTATTTCCCATGGGAATTGAGACATTACTTCACACTGGCTAATCTCAGAGAACTGGAGGCTGTGACAGCACCAGAAACACCTGATAACAGATTTCACTTTACTCAGGAATAGTGCAGGAGGAAACCAGTCTATTGAACAGTGCAGTTTAATGAGCTACCAGTGCTGGCCAAGTATGCGATATCACTTCTGGCGAAAGAGATTGTCTCCCAAACTGACACAGTAATGAATCTAACCATCTCCTTTGTTATTAGTTGCCTGAAGTCTCTCTTTTTCGCTCTGCCCTTTCTACATGCTGTCTTCTGTCAACTGTGCCCTGTCACATAGAGGCCTGCTCGGGTCTGCAAAAAAAAAAACCCGACCCGAGCCCGATAGAACCACATCCAGCCTGAGCCCGACCCAGCCGGAGTCCTTCCATTTTTTTCCCGTGCCCGACCCGACCATCAGTTAACTTACCTTCCGTTTTTCATTTTGTTGCTGATCTGCACAAGCTTAAAATAACTGTAACAAAACCACCTTTCCAGTCCAAAAATTAAATTAAAATTGGAGCCACTTACCTGTGATAGAGCGTGTCCGACCCGAGCCCGAATGCCAGACCTGGAAGTGCAACCCGAACCCGACACATCGGATCCCGTCAGGTTCGGGTCAGGTAGCCGGCCATCACTGTCACATGCACATTATTTTTACTTTTCATAATCTAGGCTGTTACCTCTAGGAGAGGGAGTGCTGCATCATTGGAGCTGCTGTTGGGCATGATTTTAAATTGGAATCCTGTCTGCCTATTCAGCTGGATGTTCAAAGGTTCCATAGCATTATTTAAAGAACAGCAAGTTCTCCCAGTGTCCTGGCCAACATTCTTCCCTCAATATTATCAGAAACATGTCATGTATTTGTGGCATCTTGCATCATTTGTGGCAAAAACTAGCTCCTACATTTTACCTCTAAGTGACTACTATGCAAACTAATTCGTTGTATCTGATGCAGTTTGAGATATTTCGGAGGTGTGATAAGGTGCTACATAGGTACAGGTCTCTGTCTGGCATATGTAGAAGATCCCATGGTGCTTTTTGAAGACGAGCAAGGGAATTCTCCCCAGTCCCTCAGCCAGTCTTTATTGCTGTACTAAACACTACCAAAAGCTATCTGATCAGTTCTGATGATAGGTCATCAACCTGAAACGTTAACTCTGTTTCTCTCTTCACCTGCTATTGCCTGACCCGTTGAGTATATTCAGCATTTTCTGTTTTGATTTCAGATTTCTAACATCCACAGTATTTACCTCTTGCGTTGTTGGATTATCTCCTTGGATGTTTGGGGGACCTTGCTGTGTGTAAATTGGCTGCCACATTTATCTGCATAACAACAGTATTGGCAATTTAGTACCACTTCATTGGCTTTAGAATGTCCTGGGCTTGTGAAGGATGCTATGTTAATGCAAGTTTGTTCACTCTTTAGGCTGTAAATCCAGATGAGCTATTCTCAGCTTGGAAGCCACTGTAGCTGAACCAGATCCTATCTGCCAACACATAACTTCCAGTATGGGCCATTCATTAACACTGGGGGCCTTGGCTGATTGTTGTCCTCTTTCCAGGTCCAGGGGCACTGAGCCCAGTTGTAGTACCCCCACCACCACTCTGGCTGAGATCCTGTAACTCAGCACTGAGCCAAGATCAAACCGGGGCTCCTTTTTCTTTTTACCCACATGGTACCTTTTCCCACTAACTCACTGATTTAGAATCATTGACTCTCATAGCATAGAAGAAGGCCATTTAGCCTGTCACACCTGTGCTGGCTCTTTGAAAGAGCTGTCCAATTTAGTCCCATGCCCCAGGTTTCTCCCCACATCCATGCAAATTAGACCTCTTAAAGCACATGTCTAACTGTATTCTAGATCTTAACAACTCTCTCAGAAGAACTTTTTTGTCATTTCTCCTCTAGTGAACTGTGTCTGAGAGACGTGACATGAATCAAACCTTCCTTGCTGTTCATTCTTTCCAAATTGCACAATAGTAAGAAGGTCCCATGTTGCAATGGTAATTGTTGTGATAAATCTTACTGGCAAAAATAAACAAGATGCCAAAAGAGAATGCTAAACAAATATTGCCCGGCATCAAAACTGTAACCCATACCAGTATCTCTCAATCTAGGGGCACCGCCCCCCTGCCAACCTCCAGAAAGCTTTTGTCCCAAGTTGAAATGTGTGTGGTGCTGTCTCTTTTGGAACAATGCGGGGTTGAAAATGAAAGGACCAGTTGGCTTGTGTCTCCAGGGCATAAATTAGACCCTATTTGGCTGCTGTTGTGTGTCATGTTTGGGTAACCTGGAGTCACTTCTTTCTCCTTCTCACAGCATGTACTGCACCCCTTGTGATGGCCCTTGTCCCAGTGTCTGTTCAGTGCAAACGAAGACCATTGATTCTGTCACCGCAGCCCAAAACCTGCAGGGATGCACGGTTATTGATGGCAACTTGATCATCACAATCCGAAGGGGAAGTGAGTACAGCCTACTTTTATTCATTGGTTGTTGATGTTTTCTTATTAAGGTATATGTTTGTTGCTCTTCCTGCAGCATGATCCTCTCCTCCCTCCCCCTCCTCCTTCCAATTTCTTATGTTCCTTCTCAAAGTGTTGATTTCTGTTTGGGCTCTTGTTCTTGGTGCACTGGCACTCCACACCTTAGCGAAGTGGGCTGTTCTTCATTTATTCGACAATGGCTGTTGGCTGTTCTTATCAACCGTGAAAAAGTATTGTTGCCGAGCCCAGGTCAGCCAGTCTCCTCTCATAATTTCCAGTCTGAGCTGCAGAAACAGGCTGCAGACTGAACTCTGAGTGTATTTGCCAATTCGCGCTGAATTAGGGATAGTTTTAGACTGCAAGGGATTGGATTGAGACTGCCCAAACTTATGACCCCCAGCAGAGAGAGGAGACTTTTTCCACACATCAATCTAGATTTGGGTCTCAGTATGGAAGGCGAGCACACCACTTAGTCTCCCTGGCCATTCTTAGTGTGCGGGCCCAAGACAGACGGGCATATAGGATTTGATACATGGAGACCAGGAGCCTGAACCCCGAGCTGTGCAATATACTGATAACTGTTTCTGAACTAACCTCAGCACTTCACAGAAGAGATTTCACTAATTTTAGACCTGTTTGAACTTAGGGGACTAGGCCCTTCTCTGGAAGGAAGCGGGTACTGCAATCTGTTATTCAGTAAACCTACCTCATTTGTTAAAAAGAAACATTCAACTTTTCTGTTTTTCCTTCCATCAGACAACATCGCTGCAGAGCTGGAGGCAAACCTTGGGCTGATAGAAACCATTTCGGGATATGTGAAAATCCGCCATTCCTACGCCCTCGTCTCGCTTTCCTTCTTCAAGAGCCTTCGCTACATCAATGGAGAGAATCAGCTTGAAGGGTGAGCACTCCACTTGGAACATGACTGTTGACAAACCTGTCTGCTGCACGTTAACCAAATCCAAAATGGCATCTCCGATGCTAAACCATCCGGGAACTCAAATGAGTTTAGCCAGTGGGGAGAACCCCAGATTTGACCCCCTATCCTCTTGTGCTGAAGTAGCTGAATTCAACCAGTGCTACAGTTGTGGTTGATGAATTTGAACTAAACAACAGCGTAAAGTTACAAGAGCGAACATTGACCAGGGTTCCCATTCCTCATTGACTGGGCCCCTCCTAGATATGGCACAAGTTGACAGGGAACGGGGGGGGGGGAACGGTGGTCAATGAAAATTTCAAAAACTGAGATTGGCAGAGATTTTTGTTAGGCAAGAGTATTAAGGGTTAAGGAACAAAGAGGAGTAGATGGAAGTCAGATACGGATCAGCCATGATCTAATGGGATGGCAAAACAGATTTGAGGGACTCAATGGCCTCCTCCTGTTCCTGTGTTTGGAAGTAATCCATTGGTTGCAAAACATTTTAAGAAAAGCTAAGAACTTAGATTTTGTGTAATATAAATGCAAGATCATCTTTCAGAAAACGGGAAAAAAATCTAGTTAAGGAGAGATATAGGTGAGCAACTCCAAAGAGGGGAAAAGATTAAATTGGAAGAAGTACAAATGTTTCTGTAATTTCATCAGAAAACCGTAGTTAAACATTTCCCCTCCTATCCTCCCTAATAATCCGTGCCTAAAATAAACATACTGTTTTAAATGGTGAAAATAATAATTGCTGAAAGGTAGTCTTTTATTCCCGGAGCAAATAATGAACTTTATACAGGGACGCCTTTGACACTGAGCAGTGGGGTCATGGGAAAGGTCAAGTCGGAGTGATTATCCATCTACTTTGTTTTGAACTGCTTGGTTTCAAGTGTCTTTCTGACACGGCCCAGTGGTCACAAAAGCTGTACTGGTTCGGGAAAAGCAAATCTTGTAGCGGGAGTAAACTCTTTGAGTAAGTCTTATAGGATAACATGTGCCTGGGCATATGATACAAGACCGCAGTCCAGTCGACGGGGTCATGTGCCTCAGGGGCTTTATAAAGCCATCTGAATCTCGAGGTCAGATTGCTCCTGCTGTCCCCTTCCTGGAAAATCTGGCGGTTTTATAATACACATGGTGAGAATCCTACTGGGACAGCTCAGATGTATTTTCTAACTAGCTTCCAATTGCGATTTATGATTTTGGCATCCTGAAGCCCATTTTCTCTCCTCCCTGATGCATGTGGTGTGCAATTCCGTAAGTGCTGTCAGTCTTCCAACACCTTATATGTACATACGAACTAGGAGCAGAAGTAGGCTATACGACCCCTCGAGCTAGCTCCGCCGTTCAATAAGATCATGGCTGATCTGTTGGTGTCTCGAATTTCACATTCCCATCTTTCCCCGATAACCTTTGATTCCCTTGCCTAACCAGAATCTATCTTCGTCTTTAAAATATTCAATGTCCCTGCCTCCACCACCTTCTGAGGCAGAGTTCCAGAGTTGCACAACTCTGAGAAATAATTTCTCCTCATCTCTGTCCTAAAAGAGCAACCCCTAATTTTAAAACAGTGTTCCCTAATTCTGGACTCACCCATGAAACATCCTTTCCACATCCACTTTGTCAAAACCATTCAGGATCTTATATACTTCAATCAAATCTCCCATCACTCTTCTAAACTCAAGTGAAAACAATCCCAGTCTGTGCAACCTTTCCTCATAAAACAACCCACTCATTCCAGGTATCAATCTAGTAAACCTCCTCTGAACTGCCTCCAACGCATTAACATCCTTAAATAAGGAGACCAAAACTACACACAGTATTCGAGATGTGGTCCCACCAATGCCCTGTATAGGTGAAGCATAATATCCTTACTTTTATTTTCAATTCCTCTCGTAATAAAGGAAAGCATTCCATTAGCCTTCTTTATGACTTGCTGTATCTGCATACTAACGTTTTTGTGATTCATGCACTAGAACACCTAGATCCCTCTGCACCTTGGAATTCTGCAGTCATTCTCCATTTAAGTAATATTCTGCTTTTTCTTTTATTCTTCCTGCCAAAGTGAACAACTTCACATTTTTCCACATATACTCCCTCTGCCAGATTTTTGCCCACTCACTCAACCTATCTATGTTGATCTGCAACCTCCTTATGTCCTCTTCACAACATACTTTCCTACCTGTCTTTGTGTCATCTGCAAATTTAGCTACCATGCCATTGCTCCCCTCATCTACCTGATTGATATAAATTGTAAAAAGTTGAGGCCCCAACACAGACCCCTGCAGGACTCCACTCGTCACATCCTACCAATCAGTAAAGGACCCATTTATGCATACTTTCTGTTTTCTGCCAGCCAGCCAATCTTCTATCCATGCTAATATGTTACCCTCTACACCATGAGCTCCTACTTTGCGCAATAACCTTTTATGTGGCACCTTGTCAAATGCCTTCTGGAAATCCAACTACAGTATGTCAATGGGCTCCCCTTTATCCACAGTGCATGTTACTTCTTCAGAGAACTATCCAAGTTTCTGTTCTTCCTTGTGTGAGCTGGGTCAATGTTGACCGATTATATAACTGTTGTGAGGTGGGAGGGCATGGACAGGCAAATCATAGCCGAGCCTAATCTAGACTTCACCCGATAGCTACTCACCAACTTTCCATCAGTGGCCACTTGAGAGTGAGCAGGAGCAGAAACCCTGGCTAATTATTTCTCTTTCTTAATAGAAACATAGAAGAGTAGGAGTAGGCCATTCGGCCCTTCAAGTCTGCTCCGCCATTCAGTACGATCATGGCTGATCATCCAACTCAGTAACCTGTTCCTGCTTTCTCCCCGTATCCCTTGAACCTATTAGCCCTAAGAACTATATCTAACTCTTTCTTGAATATATTTAATGATTTGGCCTCAACTGCTTTCCGTGGTAGAGAATTCCACAGGTTCACCACTCTCTGGGTGAAGCAATTTCTCCTCATCTCAGTCCTAAATGACTTACCCCTAATCCTTAGACTCTGCCTCCTGATCCTGGATTCCCCCGCCATCGTGAACATCCTTCCTGCATCTAGTCTATCCAGTCCTGTTAGAATTTTGTAGGTTTCTATGAGATCCCCTCTCATTCTTCTAAACTCTAGTGAATACAAGCCTAATCGACCCAATCTTTCTTCATACGTCAGTCCTGCCATCCCAGGAATCAGTCTGGTGAACCTTTGCTGCACTCCCCCCATAGCAAGAACATCCTTCCTCAGATAAGGAGACCAAAATTGCACACAATACTCCAGATGTGGTCTCACCAAGGCCTTGTATAATTGCAGCAAGACATCCTTGCTCCTGACCAAGATGTTGAGGCCAATTGTAGTGCCACAACAATTACCTGCAAAGCTTCTTATTCAATGAAACTGTGTGTTGCACTCAGTTGTACAGGCTTCCCAAGTAATTCTTCCCGCATGTATATTTATCCCTAATCAGTTAGGATTGGGCTGAGGAGGAATGTATTTCTTTTTTGACCCTTCTCATCAGCCTGGGTTGAATATGCATTGGAGCCAACATGATCAGCATCGTATGGTTAACACAGAATGACAGATGCTTGGTAATGTGATTTGTTTTATATATGAAGTTAAGTTGCAGATCAGCCATGATCTCACTGAATAGCAGAACAGGCTGAATGGCTGCCTCCTGTTCATATGAAACTACACTGAAGAAGACATTTCCCTTGGGGGAGGGGTGGAGGGAGATGGGTGGTAGTTTTAACATTGGGAGTTTCCCCCTCTAAATTAAGACTTCATTGCAGTTTTCCTACCTGCTATCTAATGAAACCACAGCCAAGGGAACGGGCTTGGCAGAATCAGTGGGGAAAGAAGACCCTGTTGAGCTTGACTCTATTCTGGCACTGTGAAGAGACATGCGAGGTATGTAATGAGTTGGAGGCCTCAAGAAAAAAAAATACTTTATTTTCTTAATGGAGGAAGACAGGAAGGTGGAGTTGAGGCCACATTCAGATCATCCATGATCTTATCAAATGTCAGAGCAGGCTTGAGGGGCCAAATGGCCTACTCCTGCTCCTAATTCATATGTTCTAATATAGAAAGTTAAACATTTAATTTTTCTTTGAGAGGGCTATCTATCGCCAAGCTTTTTGTCTCTTAGGTCAGATTCATGAACCTCGAGGGCTGCATATAAAGTTTAAATCTCTGTTCCCATTCCCCTATAAAAATGTCAGACAAGAAAAATTAGCTTGTCCATCCAACCTATCCCATACCACAACCATATATCTCCACTACTACAACAACAACTTCTATTTATATGGTTCAATATTTATTCCAGTTGTGGACACAAACAGATTTTGGTACTCTGAAGATTTATCCACTAAGGAGGCACCAAAAACAACCCTCAAAGTTCCAAAGGGACAAACCAGAGAGTCATAAATAAAAGTCGAAATAGAGCAGAGTTTCCTGGGCTTCAAGGGCTGGATTGCCAGAAGTTGCAGCGTTACACATGGCCTGAAGGCCATAGTTTGGAGCCTCACACTTTAAGAGCTGCAGCTGTCAATAGTTGTAACTATGGAACTGGGAAATTAGATGGAAGGACACTGCCAAATGTAAGATTGTTGACTTACATTAAGGTGGGATTTTCTCCTTGGCCTTCAGAAGGCATTTCCAGGCAGCTGAACAGTGCAGCAACCTTAATTAAACATTACCACTCCTGTGTAGCTTGGTGATCTGGGTTCCGGCCATTGAAAATTAAAAAGCAGGTGCAGTGTAGTAAGAATGGAGCGCTAGGAGCTCATATCATCCCCAGTGGCTGAGTTTGTCTGTGAACCTGGTAGTGTGTAGTTTAGCCATGCAGAGTAAGAGCTTCCAGGTTTAATCTACACTCCAAATTGAGTTAGTCAGTTCAAACCTCTGTCTCAGCTACTCACTGCAGGAAACTGTTGAAGAACCTGAAGCAAAGGTGAATACACAGTTGCATTCCTTTTGAAAAGAATACTTAAATCAAATTTTCAGACACACTAAAACTGTTTGGTTTCAGTATCCAGGCCTTTTTAACTGGCTTAACCTAGTTGGTCTGGTAAATGCTATATTTGAGTCCTATACTGCTGGAAACGAGTTCGTTGAGGTGAGGGACAGGGAATGTATATGCAGCACATCTGTTAGGGATACAAAACTTGCTTTTCGTAATCTCAGGACATCCCAAAGCACTTTACAGGCAATGGAGTAACTTTTTGAAGTAGTCACTGTTGTAATGTATTTAATGCAGGAGCCAATTTGCATACAGCAAAGTCCCACATACAGTAATGTGATAATGACCAGATAATCTGTTTTAGATAAATTGGTCTAGGCCAGGACGCTGGGAAGAACTCCATTGCTGTTCTTCACAATAGTGCCGTGGGATTTTTTCATCCACCTGAGAGGGCAGACAGGGCCTCTGTTTATCGTCAATCTCAGTCCCCAGTGTATATGGGTCCACTGCACATTACTGATTAAAATTTGGCACTAAATGGCCGAGCTCCCAAGATGCTACAGTATGACTGGGTTGGTAAATGATGAAATGCGCTGCTGGTGTGATGGCGACGCTGTTTAGAATTGGACACCCATGAATACATCATTGAGGGCAAAGCAAACACTTCACTCTGCATCTAACTGTTATACCTTACCTGCATGTGCCTGCAATAGAATATATTACATTAATAAAGCTCCCTCGCCAACTGAATGTGTGCTTTTATGATTGGCTTGCCTTGTTTAATTGAGCAGGAACTATTCTTTCTACGTGCTGGACAACCAGAACTTGCAGCAACTGTGGGACTGGAGCCGCCACAACCTCACGATCAAGCAGGGGAAAATCTACTTCGCCTTCAACCCTAAGCTGTGCGTGTCAGAGATCTACCGCATGGTGGAGGTGGCTGGTGTGAAGGGGAGACAGGGCACTGCTGATATGGAGCAAAGGACTAATGGAGATCGAGCTTCCTGTGAGTTCATTGGAACCTACTTATGTGTGCTGGTTATTTTAAAGCTGCTCTAAGTATGAGTGTGGCATGTGTAACAGCCCACTTTTTACCCATTCTTATGAAGACATTTCTCTGTGATCCCATTGCTATCAGAACATATGTCTGTTCTTTTTGTGTGAGTTGTTTAACCATAGTGAACATCACAGCTGAGCCTGTTCTTGCCATCATTCAGTGTGCATGAACGCAGTTTGGAAGTGCAGTCCCTATGCATTGATTGGGTTGGAAACATAGGCTGAATTCACTCCTTCAGGGGCACTGAGACCAATTGTAGTACCATTACTGCTGCTCAGCAATGATCAGGGGCAAACCTTCTGGCTTGTATGCTTCAGTTCCAAAATGGGCAGCGTCTTTACTCTTTAACACTCAATACAGCAGCATGTCTGTACTCTACTCATCATTCAAATTATCTAATGATTCATTTTTTTCACACTGCATGAGGGAAGGAGGATTGGAAGTGAGATGAATTAGGGTGGGAAGAGGCTTTTGTGGTGCATAGACCAGTTGGGTTGAATGTCCCTTTTCTGTGAATGTGTTAATTCTATGTAACTTCCCACTTTGAGGTATTATTTTTGTTACTTAAACCATATTATTGAATTTCATTTTCTTTGGTGAAAAAAACTTTGTCATCACAATTAGACTCTACACCAGTGTGATTTCTGTACTGTACACACAATAGGCTACATCTGCTCTGCCAGGTGTGGTGCAGACTGTGTCCAGTGCAACGACCACTCAAGCCATTAACACTGGCCCATGATTATGATAGGACAAAAGAGGAGAGCTTGATCAGATGTCTCTGTTTGCCTCTGATCGATGACTGATTTTTGTCCCCATGTAGCTGGATACAGCACTGTGAGACTGATGGAACAGTGCATAGTGACTCCTGACTTTATTGGGAACTAAATGTGGTAATCTCAGGAGGAAAAATCTTTCCATATTGTGAAAAATGCAGGAAAGGACAGGTTTAATTCAGTGCTAATCAATATAGAATTACACAGCAAAGAATGAGGACATTCGGTCCATTGTGGCTGTGCTGACTACTTGAAAAAGCCATTCAATTAGTCCTGCTCTCTTCCCTTGTCCCTGCAGTTTTTTTCTCCGAGTATTTATCAGTTCTGTTTTGAAAGTTATTATTGAATCTGCTTCCACCACTCTTTCAGACAATAGATTCCAGATGCCTACATGTTTACCTACTAACCCTGGTTCCAGCACAGTGATGTGATGCACTGCGTTAAGGAGGCTGAGTCAGAGAATGATGAGACCCAGGTAGTCTCCATGTCTTCAGTGCTAAAATTATTTTGTTTCCTCTATTATTAGGTGAAAGTCACATGTTGAAGTTCACAGCCAATTCCACAGCAAAGAACAAGATACTACTGAAGTGGGAGCGTTATCGCCCTCCAGATTACAGGGACCTCATCAGTTTTATAGTGTACTACAAGGAAGCGTGAGTGCCTAGCTATTGTGTACATAAGCACTAGTGTCCAGTACCTAAGCTGGGCTCTAACTATTGGCAGGTAGTGCAGCAGTTATGATTCTAGACTTTGTAATTGAGAGTTCAAATCCCAGGTTGTGAAATTGAGTTTGATAAATCTAGTAACGTGAGCTAGCATGGATGGGGTGGGAGAGGGCGAGGGTTGTGGGCAGTGTTGGGAATGACCATAAAATTAATCTTCCAGATTATTGTAAAAACCCAACTGGTTTGCTAGTGCCCTTCAAAGAAGGGAACTTTCCTTCTCCTAACTGGTCTGAATATACATGACTCCAGTCCCACACTAACAGGATTGAATCTGATTGGCCTAGCAAGCAGCCCACTTGATTGGCATCCCATCCACAAACATTCATTCCCTCCACCACTGACGCACAGTGGCAGCAGTGTGTACCATCTACAAGATGCACTACAGCAACGCACCAAGGCTCCTTAGACAGCAGCTTCCAAACCCGCGACTGCTACCAACTAGAAGGACAAGGGCAGCAAATGCATGGGAACACCACCACCTGCAAGTTCCTCTCCAAGTCACACACCATCCTGTCTTGGAACTCTATCGCCGTTCCTTCACTGTCGCTGGGTCAAAATCCTGGACCTTCCTAACAGTACTGTAGGTGTACCTACCTCACATGGACTGCAGTGGTTCAAGAAGGCAGCTCACCACCACCTTCTCAAGGGCAATTAGGGATGGGCAATAAATGCTGGCCTAGCCAACGACGCCCACATCCCATGAATGAATAAACCATTCTATTGTGAAAATAATTACTACTGAAGGCCACCTCAAGGCAACTAAGGAATGGACAATGATGTAGACCTTAGCAAAATCACCCACATCCCCAGACCAATTACTGAAATTAATCAGCTAAATTGTCTTGTTTATGACATTGAGTACTTGTACCATTACTTGTGTCTATGTTAGCGACAGAAACTTGGGTGGAGAGGCCAAGTCTGTTGTGTAGGACACCATTAAGGTTGAAGATTGTTATAAATCCAGAAGTAATGGTTTAAATGGTTTGACTTTTAAAAGCTTGATAGACTAAGGAAAGGTAGCAACTGTAATGGGTAGGTTATCCATGAAGGAGAGATGACAAAAAAAGATGCTCTTCTCCATCTGTTGTGGGAAAATTCTGGGTGGTGACCAGTTTGCATCAGTGTGTGTAATTAACCATCTGAGGCCCACCCCTGAAGCCAGTTCCTATTGGAAATCAGTCTTTTCCTGGTCCTCAAAACTATGGAACTCCTTCCCTCCTTCAGTCTTCACTCTCTCGCAATCAATAGACTTCTGAAACCCAAGCTTGGCATCACTTGATCACAGCTACTCTGTGTTATCTTCATATTTTTCCTAACACTATGGATCTTGGCCCTTCACCTAAATTTCTCATTTGGGTGAGAATTTCCTGCCTGGTTGCAAGATCAACCTGAAGATTACACTAGGTGTTCACTGTGCTTTAAATGCAGAAATATTTAACGTTAACACCCAATGCAAGTCTAGAAATAGGCAGAGAGTGTAACTATAACACTTTCTGAAGTTCTGTCTTCCTCAGTTTTTAGGTGTGCATGTAGTTTAGGTTTGTCACATTTTGCTCGAGGCTGAACTGTCTCTCTCAACACGAGTTATCAACATCTTGCAAATGTGAAGGGGTTGGTTGGTTGTGAGTTTGGCTCTGGTTTCTGTATGTAAAAATCAGTTATAAAATTGTAATTGCCCAGCAGTTTATTTAAATTGCAGAATGGGTGTATTTAAAAATTGCACACAAGGCAACATAATAACACAGCACCTGCCTGTTGCCCAGCTGGGAACCGGTTCCACCCTCGTTCCCTCCACTACCCCTTTCCTTAAGGCTGTCAATCCTTCAGTTCACGTAAGTGGTTGTTATTCAAGTGGCAGCAGCCAGTTCCACTGTGGAAAGTATCACAGCAAGCGCAGTCCCTTCTTTACGCAATTTTTACACTATGCACTTTCCGATCGAAGGCTCTGGATAGTGATCAAGAGCGGGAAATCTTGCTGACTTCTGTTCCCCTGCCCCCTCTCATTCTCTAATACCAGGGACACCAAAGCTAATTGCAGCATAGCTACCAGATGAAGTCAGTAGCAAACTGTTACATAGCACTTAATTTAAATAAAATGTCACAGAGGGAACTAAAACAGACTGCAATGAAACCTTGGACACCCCACATGGTCTACATGCTAAATGACATCTATGGAATCAATGAAGAGAAAGGGAGCAAAAATATGGAGAAAAAAGGAGCAAAAGTCTTTGGAATTTTCTTCCTCAAAGGGCGGTGGAAGCAGAGTCTTTGAATATTTTTAAGGCAGAGGTAGCTGGACTCTTGATAGGCAAGGAGGTGGAAGGTTATCAGGGGTAGGTGGAAATGTCATAGAGTTTTACAGCACAGAAACAGGCCCTTCAGCCCAATGCGCCTGCGCCGACCATCAAGCACCCGTCCTAACTAATCCCATTTCCCCACACTTGGCCTGTAGCCTTGCATGTTATGGCATTTCAAGTGCTCATCTAAATACTTCTTGGAATGTCGTGAGTGTTCCTGCCTCTACCACCCCTTCAGGCTGTGTTCCAGATTCCAAACACCCTCTGGGTGAAAAAGTTCCTCCTCAATTCCCCTCTAAACCTCCTACCCCTTACCTTAAATCTGTGCCCCCTAGTTATTGACCTCTCCGCTAAGGGAAAAAGTTTCTTCCTATCTATCCCATCAATGCCCTTCGTAATTTTGTATACCTCAATCAGGTCCCCCCTCAGCCTTCTCCACTCCAAGAAAAACAACCCCAGCCTATCCAGTCTGTCTTCATAACTGAAATGCTTCAGCCCAGGCAACATCCTGGTGAATCTCCTCTGCACCCTCTCCAGTGCAATCACATCCTTCCTGTAGTGTGGTGACCAGAACTGTACACAGTACTCCAACTGTGGCCTAACCAGTGTTTTATACAGCGCCATCATAACCTCCCTGCTCTTATATTCTATGCCTCCGCTAATAAAGGCAAGTATCCCGTATGCCTTCCTAACCACCTTATCTACCTGTGCTGCTGCCTTCAGTGATCTATGGACAAGTACCCCAAGGTCCCTCTGACCCTCTGTACTCCCTAGGGTCCTACCATCTATTTTATATTCCATTGCCTTGTTAGACCTCCCAAAGTGCATCACCTCACACTTCTCAGGATTAAACTCCATTTGCCACAGCTCCGCCCATCTTACCAGCCCATCTATATCGTCCTGTAATCTAAGGCTTTCCTCCTCACTATTTACAACACCATCAATTTTTGTGTCGTCTGGGAACTTACTGATCATACCTCCAATATTCACGTCTAAATCATTAATGTACACTACAAACAGTAAGCTTCCCAGCACCGATCCCTGCGGTACACCACTGGTCACCGGCTTCCACTCGCAGAAACAACCCTCTACCATCACCTTCTGCCTCCTGCCACTAAGCCAATTTTGAATCCAATTTGCCAAATTACCCTGGATCCCATGGGCTTTTACTTTCTTAACCAAGCTCCCATACGGGATCTTAACAAAAGCCTTACTGAAGTCCATGTAGACTACATCAACTGCTTTACCCTCATCTACACTGCTAGTCACCTCCTCGAAAAATTCAATCAAATTTGTTAGACACGATCTCCTCCTGACAAAGCCATACTGACTATCCTTGATTAATCCCTGCCTCTCCAAGTGGAGATTAATCCTGTCTCTCAGAATTTTTTTCCAATAATTTCCCTACCACTGATGTTAGACTCACCGGCCTGTAATTACCTGCTTTATCCCTGCTACCCTTATTCACTGTCCTCCAATCCTCTGATACCTCTCCTGTGGCCAGAGAGGATCTGAAAATTTGTGTCAGAGCCCCCGCTATCTCCTCCCTTGCCTCACATAGCAGCCTGGGATACATCTCATCTGGGCCTGGGGATTTATCCACCTTTAAGCCCGCTAATACTTCCTCCTTTTCAATGCTAATTTGATCAAGTATATCACAATTCCCCTCCCTGATCACTACACCTACATCGTCCTTCTCCATAGTGAACACAGATGAAAAGTAATTGTTCAAAACCTCACCTATGTCCTCCAGCTCCACACACAGATTGCTTCTTTGATCCCAAATGGGCCCCACTTTTTCCCTGGTTATCCTCTTGCCTCTAACATACTTATAAAACGCCTTGGGATTTTCCTTTATCTTGTCTGCCAGAGATTTTTCATACCCCCTCTTCACTCTTCTAATTACTTTTTTAAGTACTCCCTTACACTTTCTACACTCCTCTAGGACCTCTGTTGTTTTCTGCCATACGCCTCCTTTTTTTCCCTTATCCAATCCTTTATATCCCTTAACATCCAGGGTTCCCTTGACCTGTTGGTCCTACTCTTCACCTTTACAGGAACATGCTGCACCTGAACCCTCACAATTTCCCTTCTAAATGACTCCCACTGGTCTGATGTAGACTTTCCTATAAGAAGCTGCCCCCAGTTCGCTTTGGCCAGATCCTGTTTTATCATTTTGAAATCTGCCTTCCCCCAATTCAGTACTCTTTCCAGTCCCTCTATGTCCTTTTCCATAACAATCTTAGAGTTATGGTCACTATCCCCGAAATGCTCCCCCACTGCCTCTTCTACCACTTGTCCGGCTTCATTCCCTAGGATTAAGTCCAGTACCGCTCCTCCTTTTGTAGGACTCTCTACATGCTGGCTCCAAAAGCTTTCCTGAATGCACTTGAAGAATTCCTCCCCCTTTAAGCTTTTTGAACTAATACTATCCCCTCTAATATAGGGGAAGTTGAAATCCCCTACTATTATTGCACCTCTCTGAGAGTTGTCTACATATCTGCTCCTCTACCACTGCCTGACTGTTTGGAGGCCTGTAGTACACTCGCAGCCAGGTTATAGCGCCCTTTTTGTTTTTAAGTTCTACCCATATGGCCTCATTAGAGGAACCTTCTAAGATATCATCCCTCCTTACTGCAGTAATTGTCTCTTTAATCAACAATGCAATGCCGCCTCCTCTTTTACCCCCTCCCCTATCACGTCTGAAGATATTAAGCTGCCAGTCCTGCCCTTACCTCTACCATGTCTCAGTACTAGCAACAATATCATATTCCCATGTGTTAATCAACGTCCTCAATTCATCTGCCTTACTGGTAAGACTCCTTGCATTAAAATAGATACAATCCAGCCTTGCATTATTTGCCTGAGCCTTAACAGATCTACATTTACTCTGTCTTCCGGACTGACTTAGTGGAGTAATCGGTTCAGCCATGAACTTATTGAATGGCGGAGCAGACTCGAAGGGCTGAGTGGCCTACTCCTGCTCCTAATTCGTATGTTTGTATGGATGGAATCTTTATTGTGTTACATTGAAGCATTCTCCCTTTGGCACTGCAGTAATTCCATTTGTTATATGCTCTCTTTTCCCTTAAGGCCCGTCCAAAATTTGACCGAGTATGATGGGCAGGATGCATGTGGCTCCAATAGCTGGAGCATGGTTGATGTTGATCTTCCCCAGAGCAAGGCCCAAGAACCAGGGGTATACTTGACGAATTTGAAGCCCTGGACCCAGTATGCAATTTTTGTCAAGGCAATCACTCTCGCCACCTCTGAAGATGGCCGTAACCATGGGGCAAAGAGTGAAATCATCTACATGAAGACAAATGCCTCAGGTAACTGGTCTTGAGGTTATGTACTGTAACTTCACCCATGTAATCAACACCATTTGCCCCTTTAAAAATAGCTGTTTAGTCAAAGTATTGGTCATATATTTGTAGGCATGTTATGGTGCCATAGTGATTACTGGGCTAGCAACCCAGATGTCATGCGCTCAAATCACACCATGTTACGCTGTGGAATAAAGTTAAGTGAAGCTAGGAATTCATGGGCTACACCAGAAAATGCATTGTCAGGTTGTTGTAAGAATCCAACTGGTTACATCGAGTCTACAGCACAGAAGCAGGCCATTCGGCCCAACTCATCTGTGCTGGTGTTCATGAACCAGATGACCCTCAGTGGTTCACTGGTATCCTTCAGGGAAGTGAACCTGGAACCCACACCAGGTCTGGCCTACAAGTAAATTGTTGCACAATACATGGTTGTCACACAAGTGCCCTCTGAAGTTGAGAATAGGTCAAACAAAGCCCAGAGGAACCTCAAGGTAACCTGGGATAGGTAATATATAGAGGCCCACCACGTCACCCGCATCTCAAGAACACATTGAAAAAAAATAGATTAAATGGAAATTTTCTGAATGCACTGACTTGTGCTCAGGGCATGGTTATCAAGGCATCACTCACCAAGTGGCCAGTGCAAGCCCAAGCAGCATATCGACAGAACTGCTTGATGCTATAACCTCGCTTGACCTTCTCCCATCCAACATCCACCTGAGTTTCCAAACAGAAGAATTGCTGCATCGATAGAGCATCAAGGAGTAGGAACCTTGGCTGTTGGATTTAGTTTTTTCCTTCCCCTCCCCGCCCCCCCCCCACCCCTCCCATCCCCTTCAACCAATTCAGGAACAGTGAGAGATCAGCTGCTACCAAGCTGAGAGCGGGTTATAACTTGAACCTTCCTGGTCCTTCACTTGCGGTGGCTAGAGTAGATACTGGGACCTTAATCAGGGGATTTCATTCACTCTGCCAATGCAAACTGAATATAACTTCTGAAGGTGGAGCAGTTCCCAGGCCACAGGAAGCAACTAGGGTCGGGGTGGGATAACTGGCACTTGATCAGCAGAAGCACAACTTTCACTTATCCCTGCTGCTTTTATCTGTAGTACTAAGCAGTGTTTTGATGCATTTATTTTCTAGTGCCTTCAGTTCCCGTTGATGTGCTCTCTGTGTCTAACTCCTCATCTCAGCTGGTTGTGAAGTGGAAGCCCCCTACCTTTTCAAATGGGAACATCACCTATTACCTGGTGCGTTGGCAACAGCAGCCAGAAGACGCCGAGCTTTATAAACACGACTACTGTCACAAAGGTAAAAGTGACCAGGCGGACCGACATATTGATCTGTGGAGCGAAAGCTGCAAATCCCATGGGATGCAAGTTAGAAAAAACAGGATGTTAGGAGTGAAGAGTAAAGTTAGGGGATGTTTTACAGCACAGAAAGTGGCCATTCGTGCCTGTGCTGGTTCTCTGAAAGAGCTGTCTAACACAGTCCCATTCTCCAAATCCTTTTCTTTTTCAAATATTTATCCATTTTCCTTTCTAAAATTAATATAGGTTCTGCTTCCCTGGTAGAATATCCTATGTTCCAACAAACTCCTGCGTAAATAAATTTGTCCTAACCTCTGCCTTTTGTTCTTTTGATACTGATCTTGAATTTCTGCCCTCTAGTCCCAACTCACTAACCAGTGGAAATGGTTTCTGTTCTATTGACTTTACCAAAACCTCTCAGCATTATGAATATATTTGATTTCCTCGCAACTTTTTTCTGAGGACAATCCAATTGTGGAGTAAGTTCCCAGGGAAGGACATATAGCCCAGCAATGAAATAAAGGTGGGGTGTTATTTGTTTTAAATATCTAATGTGTGTACAACAGGTGTGAACAACTCCATTCTCAGTCTTCATTTTTATTCCAGGTATGAAACTGCCTACCAGAATCTCAGCGACTGGGACAATTGATATGGAAGAAGATACTGATTCCAAGCAATCTGAGAAAGCTGGACATGGGCAATGCTGTACCTGCCCAAAGACCCAGGCTGAGATCAATGCAGAAGCTGAGGAAGTTATGTTTCAGAAATCATTTGAGAATTTTCTGCACAACTCCATCTTCATGCCTAGGTATTTCATGCGCACCCTCATAACTAGCCCTCCACATAGTGATCCTTATCATGTTCTTAAAACTGTTATCCCAGATACGAGTAAATGGCAATCCCAATTCCAACACAGGATTTACAGAATTCAATCCTGAAATTACAGCACACAGCATGAAAGAATATCATGGCAAGTTGCCAGTTCAATCTGAGCATTTTTGGTTGAGCTCTGCTCAACACTGTTAACAGCATTGATATAAAATAGTGCACTGAGGAGGCTAGGCACTTTGAGTCGTACTGTATGGCTGGGGGATGGTGTCTCTGAGCTGTCAGGGGGAGGATGGGACTCGATGAGTATTTCTAAAGCTGTTTCTCCCCCGACCAGGCTGTTTTTGTCAACCAGATGCTGTTTGCCAAGTTAGCAGTTAAGCAATTGCCTGTTGCTCCTTATTAGGTTTGCGACCAGTGTAAACTTTTTTGGGACTGATGTCTAAAGAAAAGTTCCTGTGGCTTTCTAAGAAAAAATGCATTTGCTGAAAATAATGGCCAAGGAGGTGGGTGGGATCTGGTGACATGTTAGTCTGTTCTTTCAGAAGATTCTTAGTTTGTTCCCAGCCCTCTCTCTGCTCATCCACCCCACCTCCCCCAGGCTGCTAACAGTTCCACAGGCTGTCAGTTCCTTCCAGCACTACGCCCACGTGGCTACTTCTCGCACCCAAGCCCATGCGCAGGTTCACCCTTCTTCCCCATACATGCAATTTCCAGCTGAGTGAATGAGTAGTTATCTTCTCCCCAGCCTATGAGTGCTGAAGGCAATTGTACTGTTATGTTGGTTGAGTTCAGCTAACTCCGCACAGATGAAATAAACCTGAGATCTGGGATCAATATGTGACAGATCTGGGGCTTGCAAGTGACAGTGGTCTGGTTGAGTCCAGTGTTCACTCTTCTCACCCCAGGGGGGTCAGATAAGCTACTGATAGGTTCAGAGATCAACAATTATCAATGGGAGGGGGTTACTCGAGTTTAGGTGCTGCCCGTGGTACTGTACTCAAGCACATGCAAAACCTTCAAAGGAGGAGGGGAGAATATAGGTGGGGGGCTGGTGTTGGCAAAGGATATATAGTGGAGTACTGCATGTTGAAAAACTAGTTTGTTAAACTGGCTGTGCAGTTAAGTGTGTATTTGTTTTACAAACTTGGAGAGATTTAAATCACTTGTCTGAGGTGTGATTGTGCCAATCACTCCCATGTGGTATTCTGCCAATGCAGGATGTCTGTGCCTGGATGGGGAGCAAAATCCTGTCAAGTTAGTCAGTATTGGAATGGGTTCATATCCTGCACTAGGTCAACAGTCAGACCAGCTCCCCTCTCTAATCTGGCCATTGGAAAAATCTTAATGAATGATACCGGCATGTATCATTCTTCTTGCAGCTTGACTTTATCCAAGTGGGACTAAAATCTGAGTACTGTTCCATTGAAGAAAATACATAGTTGGAGTCCGGTTATGGGAGGGTCCTGTCTGACAGCTCTAATTAAGAAAGAAAGACTTGTTTTTAAACAGCGCTTGTCACATCCCTCAAAAAGTTCTTTGCATTACTTTTAAGTGTAAGCAAACACTGCAGCCGATTTATGCCAGCAGCAATTCAATAGAAACTAATTATTCTGGGGATTTTTAATTTTGGCATTGGTTGAGAGAGGAATGTGAACCGGAGTGAACTCCCTGCTCCCCTTCGAGTGGTGCCAAGGGATAGTTTGCATCCACCTACATGGGCAGACAGGGCCTTTTCCCCTCCAGGACTGCAGCACTCCCTCAGTGTTGCACTGGAATGCCAGCCTAGATTCTGTGTTCAGGTCCTGCAGTAGGGCTCAAATCCACAGCCTTCTCACTGCAGCGGTGGCAGTGCTGCCAAATGAGGAATGGGTTAAATCTGTACTAGATCAGTGGTTTCACTCCAGCTCTGTTTGCATCGCATTGGAAGGAATTTATTACCCAGGAATTAGCCTCCATGACGACACTGTCTCCTCCTGATGTATGATTGTAGAAGGTTTTTTCTATTCATTCTCGGGATGTGGGTGTCACTGGCAAGGCTGCCTTTATTGCCCATCCCCTATGCCCTCGGAAAGTAGTGGTAGGTCTTTTTAACTGCTAGCAATTTGTCACAGCTGAGTGGCTTGCTTCTTTTTATTCATTCATGGGACTTGAGCGTCGCTGGCAAGGTCAGCATTTATTGCCCATCACTAATTGCCCTTGAGAAGGTGGTGGTGAGCCACTTAAGGGAAGTTAAGAGTCAGCCATGTTGGTGTGGGATCTTGTCAAAGTGGCCATTCTTCATGCACTTATGCAGTGACTGGGGCTGTTCTACTTTGGGATGGGGTTGGGTGGAGGTGGAGATCAAAGCTGAGCTGGTCCTGTCCTTAAGAGACATCTACACACACACACTTCTCAGCAGAGAGGTGATGATGAGCAGCCAGAAACCGGAGCTCTGACTGATTTTTTTTTTTCTCCGCAATAGACCTGGGGTTCTGACATTTAATTATGACACCCTAACCGTTACCCCGATTAAGATCAGTCAGCTTGACACAGGAATCTCTCCGGTGCACTGCACAGTATACATGCCAACCGAGCCAGTAGCAGTGCTCTTGTTAAACCTGTATTTTTAAATCAACTCTTGTGTTTTCAACCATGTGAATAAGTCCATGGGTAGTGTAATGACCAGTTGAGCTCCAGTGAGTAGATGTTTATAATACTGATGCTAGCATCTGGTTGTAATGTGGTATGGGGTGTGGTGTTGAGAGAGTCAGTGCTAGTTTGGGAACAACCTTTGATAATGAAGAGGGTGTGAAGGGTTACTTCATTAACAGAACTTCTTTGGGCTCCCTCAGTGGCTCAGCTGGTTCTGACAATGAATAGCAGAGCCATGTCGATTGGTTAAGGGGGAAACCAGCCAAGGTTCCTATTCCATGTTGCAGGGCAGTGCCTCCTTTTGGAAGTTTGTGCATAGTGCATAGAAACATCAGGTGAGGACAGGATTAGTCTTGGTGGTGGCGCAGTGGTTAGCACTGCAGCCTCACAGCTCCAGCGACCCGGGTTCAATTCTGGGTACTGCCTGTGTGGAGTTTGCAAGTTCTCCCTGTGTCTGCGTGGGTTTCCTCCGGGTGCTCCGGTTTCCTCCCACATGCCAAAGACTTGCAGGTTGATAGGTAAATTGGCCATTATAAATTACCCCTAGGATAGGTAGGTGGTAGGGAAATATAGGGACAGGTGGGGATGTGGTAGGAATATGGAATTAGTGTAGGATTAGTATAAATGGGTGGTTGATGGTCGGCATAGACCCTGTGGGCTGAAGGGCCTGTTTCAGTGCTGTATCTCTAAAAAAAAAAGTAATGCCTTCCATAGTCAATTACCTTGTCGTCTGATTTCCCTTGCTGCCTATATTTTCTATTGATTACTGAATTACAGTTCTGCCCACTGGTGTCTCACTCAAGTGGCCATTATTTATGTCTGATCCTTGATGGTGAGAATCATGACCGTAAGGTGCATCACAGCTGAGGCTGATACTGTCCACTTGTGTGCGCTTTGCACCTGAGCCCTGAAGCAGGGAATTGATGCAGACACCTAACTGGTCTGTGACTTTGGGTGAGCCATTGGGTGATTTACACTGACTCACTCGGCTTGCGTGCAAAAAATGACCCCTTCAGGGAGTTTGTGGAAGCCTGCCAGATTCCTTGGAACTGTACCCAGCAAGTGTCGGTGCTTTGACGAGAGGAGACGATTGCAAAATACAAGCAACTATTCTTCAGTGTGACTTTGGAGCCTTTTCGTCAATCTAAGCAGCAGCATTTAACAGAAAATTAGCAGGTCATATTGGGCTCTAACAGACTGGTGCTAGTGAGCTTAGCTTTTTTTTAATTCCCAAGTGGAATTGTGGTGCCTGCCCCTTTTGTAAACACACTTGAATCATCAAATCAGTGGTGTGTTGTAATTGGTTTGCCCAACATGTAGGCCCTGGTATCAGGAAAATGTGTAGTACAAGTGACTTCATGTTGAATTCAGTGGGGATGGGCATCTCTGTGGCTTTGTGGCTTTTTCATATTCCTCTATCCTGCATGCTAACTTGCTTTTTCAGTAGATACTGAATGGAGCTGATAAATGCGGACATTAATCCTCTTTCTTCTCTGATCCTGTCCGTTTTCTCTGAGGTGCAGGGGTGGCCATTCAGCCCCTCTAGTCTGTTCCATCATTCAGTTAGATCATGGCTGATCTGTGCCTTAAATCTGTTTACCCGGCTTTGTTCCATAACCCTTGACACTCTTGCCCTACAAACGTCAGTCTTGAAAATTTCAATTGTTTCAGCATCCACAACCTTTGGGAGAGTGAGTTCCAAATTTCCATTAGCCTTTGTGTTAAAAAGTGCTTCTTTATTTCACTCCTAAATGACCTAGCTCTAATTGTAAAATGATGCCCCTTGTTCAGGACTCCCTTAGCAGAGCAAATAGTTTATTTGTATCCACCTTAGTGAATCCTTTGAATGAGAACAGAAAGTGCTGGAAATACTCAGCAGTTCTGGCAGCCTCTGTCTAGAGAGAAACAGAGTTAATGTTTCCGGGTCTGTGATTTCTTCACAACCGGCTGAAGGTAGAAATGTAACAATCTTTGAACAAGTGAAAGGGAGGTGGAGGAAAGAAGAACAAGAAGGAAGGACTGTGATAGGACAGAGGGGGGAGAGGTTAAATGACAGATATCGTGGAATAGAATGCAAATGGAGTGCTAAATAGCTGTGGCAAAAGACAAAGCATGAGTCCAGAGAGAGAGCTAATGGCAGAATAATGAACAGCTCTGTCTGAAAGCAAAAACATGAAAAACAAGTTTAAGACGAGCACATGGTTAAAAAATAATTTTTAAAAAGAAGAAAATATATAAAAATAATGGGGCTCATGGTCTGAAAGTATCGAACTCAGTATCAAGTCCAGAAGGCTGTAGAGTGCCTAATCAGAAGATGGGATTCTGTTCCTCGAGCTTCACTGGAACACTGCAGCAGGCCGAGGACAGAAATGTGGGCATGAGAGCAGGGTGGTGAATTAAAATAGCAAGCAACCAGAAGCTCAGGGTCATGCTTGCGGACCAAGCAGAGGTGTTCTGCAAAGCGGTCACCCAATCTACGCTTGGTCTCCTCAGTGTAGAGGAGACCGCATTGTGAGCAGCGAATACAGTATACTAAATTGAAAGAAGTACAAGTAAATCGCTGCTTCAAATGGAAGGAGTGTTTGGGGCCTTGGATGGTGAGAGAGGAGGTAAAAGGGCAGGTATTACACCTCCTGCGTTTGCATGGGAAGGTGCTGTGGGAAGGGGACGAGGTGTTGTGGGTGATGGAGAAGTGGACCAGGGCATCGGTGAGAGTACAGTTCCTTAGGAATGCTGTCAGGGGAGGGGAGGGAAAGATGTGCTTGGTGGTGGCATCTCTCTGGAGATCTGATGAAAGGTCACAGACCTGAAACGTTAACTCTGTTTCTTTCTCCACAGATGCTGCCAGACCTGCTGCTTATTTCTGTTTCTGTTCCAAGTTTATGCAACCTGGCCCCATAAACCTTTAATTCCTGAAATCGTTTGGGTGAATCTACTCTGCACCCCCTTCAAGGGCCAATATATCCTTCCTGAGATTTGGTGCACAGATGGGGTCTGACTAATCTAGTTTGGATTCCTGGATTTCCCATATTAACAACACTTCTGTGATTCAACTCATTTTTTTATTCTTGTTCCTCCCACTCTATGCTCAGACTCTCGCTGCCAGGGGGCATTGAGGCACATTGTTGCCTGAACTGTGTGTCTGTTGAGGACGAGAACTTTCTGACCTTTGGGTGCAGTCATGCCCCCAGGCCAGTGACATTCCCCAGCAGGCCTTTGGGGAAATGAATGACTTTTTCCTTTTTAATTAATGGTGTATTCATTAATTTGGCTGTGAGCTGTGGTGCTTCAGTGTGTACGGTTCACTATCATGTAGAAGATGTGTTTTTAAGGTGCACCATCAGTGGCTCAGCAGTAAATGCCCCATCTCTGAGCCACACAGAGCAAGAAGGGTCTCAGTTCAATTCCTGTCTGTATTTAGTTAACTGCTTTCGGTGTTGGGGCACTGGTTCTATTACCAATTTCATGTCTCTCAAGGATGGACGGGTTGGGAGATCCATTCCAGATCAACATCCAGCGATCCTTCCTAGAAAAGTGCCATTATGAATCTTGGATCAGGATAGGATTGGACTCAACTGTGCTGTCCCCTTTATCAAGTAGTATTCCTACCTTCATGATCTTAAAGTCATTGCTTTAACCTGAAGCAGTGTCAGGTTATCCAGTGATATTTCATTAGCACCTCTTCGGACTGTAGCCATTTTAATGGTGTCAGTGAAGATGTAACTAACATAATTGAAGCAAGAAGCAAGACCGACTTTTTTTTTATAATTAGGAGATTGAAAGCTAATTGTGTTCTCATCTCAGGTGAACTTATCTCTCCCAACAATTCTGGTCAGTCACTAAATTTAGCTCCTGCTCCAGCTGTGCTGTGGCAAGCCCAGTGGGTTTAAAGTAAGCTTACCGGATGGTGGGGTTTGGATGAATAAGGCTCTTCAGCCCATTTGATCTCAATCACCCAGTCTACCAACATCACAATAAAGCACCCAGTTGGTTTCTTAAATGGATCCAGTGCCCTGGCTTCATCAATCATTCTGGCCAAAACCTCTCCCTTCCCTCTCTCGGCCTGTGTCCTCTTGTTTTGGTGTCTTGCTGTTTCTGGATGTATTGAACACTGATGTAATAGACGTTTGCCTCATAGTAATGGGTAGTGGTGTAGAGATGCCTCTGTGACTCCTATTTGTGCTGGAAGTGAATTCTCTAATATAAAGCGAGCATTGGGTGCATTTATTTTTGAGTCAAGTTGCATTGTCCATGCACAGACTTGGGTGAATTGGCTTCAAATCTAACCCGTGATCTGCAGGTATTCAAGAAAGGTTAATGTCATTTGGTGCAAAGTACAGCTTCTTTAAGGAGAAGCAGGTGGAAACAGATGGTATTGATTCATTTGAATGCATGTCCAGATTTCTTTCAAAAAATATTATTTTGGGATCCAGTATGTGGGTATTTTGAGACTTGAATGTATGGTAAGTGTAACATGCTCAGGGAGGAACAGGTGACTTTGGGCCTATGGTTCCCAAAGCTTTCCAGCACTGGGTTTTCCTCACCTCATGTCTGAGTCGGTTGTAGACTAATTGATAGAGATTGATCGCTGCACATAATCAACAACTCCAGTATCATTCTGTCTTGTGACTACCATGATGGTAGAAGGCGAACTAAATGGACCTTGGACTGTGTTTCTAAGTACCAAACGGCTTCTTTCGCTGCATTGTCATCCTTTATTTTGATAAACCTACATATTCATAAGAAGCTTCATTAACAGATATTAAGCAAGTTAAATACTTCAGGGAGCCCACATCACTGAGATTAGCAAGAGCTTGTCTTCATAGATCATTTTCTCAAAATGACATTGTTAACTTTTATCTGCACTGAAGCTAAACTCAAAAGCTGTGTGTCAGTAAATTGCTAATTTTAATCAGCATAAAATTAAATGTTCAACTAATCAGTTTGACAGGCCAGTCCAAGTGGATGCAATGTAGTGCCCATTATTTAATTGGCTATTTGAAAGCTGCTTATTAAATAAAATGAAAGTAATGCATTCCTCAGCAAGCTTTCTCTGTGTGATCTAATATATATGCTGTTGTAAAAGCCTCGGTATTCCCAATATTTTCACCTGCAGTGAGATTTTGCCCCTACAGTCTTAAGATGCTATCTGTTAGTGTGTCAGCCAAATGCTCGTTATTCTTGTATGAGGCTAGATAATACTCAAATAACTCAACTGGTGAACTGTAAAGGAGAGGAGCAACCAACAGAGCCTGCTTCAGTTCTCCCCGAAGCCTACATACCTGCACTTTCCAGCAATAATCACTGGATGGCAATCAGCAAAAAGAATAGGCAATTCAGCCCTTCGAGTTCGACCATTTAGTTAGCTCACAGCTGGTCTGTACCCCCTTGGCTGTGTAGTCCTGAATGCCCTCACCAGACACAAATCATAGGAAATAGGAGCAGGAATAGGGCATTCGGCCCATCGAGCGTGCTCTGCCATTCAAACAGATCATGGCTGATCGTCTGTCTTTACACCATTTTTCCCCACTTTCCCCATAGCCTTTGATATCGTTAGTATTCAGAAATCTGTTGATTTCTGTCTTGAACATGCTCAATGATCAAGCTTCCACAGCCTTCTGGGGTAGAGAATTCCATAGACTCAACACCCTCTGATTCAAGAAATTCTTCCTCATCTCAATCTTAAATGGCCTGCCCCTTATTCTGAGACTTACGTGCCAGTGGAAACATCCTATCTACATCTACCCTGTCAGGCCCTGGAAGAATTTTGTAAGTTTCAATGAGATCACCTCTCATTTTTCTAAACTCTAGAGAATACAGGCCCAGTTTCTGCAATCTCTTTATAGGACAATCCCGCCGTCCCAGGGATTAGTCTGGTGAACCTCCATTGCACTCCCTCTATGGCAAGTATATCCTCCCTTATAGAGGGAGACCAAAACTGTACACAATACTCCAAATCTATCAATGTCGGTTTTGAAATTTTCATTCACCACCCCCCCCACCCCCTTCTCTATCCCCTCCCCCCCACCCCCTTCTCTATCCCCCCCCCTTCTCTATCCCCCCCCCCACCCGCTTTCACACAACCCCCCCCCACCCGCTTTCACCCCCCCCCCCCCCCACCGCGCCCTGTAGCACACTCATCTTTAAGTCAACTGGTTGTAAGTTCAGGTTCCATTCCAGAGAACAGTAATCCAGGCCGACTGTCCCACTGCAGGACTGAGGGAGTGCTGCACTGTCGGAAGTGTCATCTTTCAGATGCGACATTAAACTGAGGCATGGTCTGCTCTCTCAGTTGAACTGAAAGATCCTATGGCAGTATTTTGAAGAAGAGCTGGAAAATTTATCTCTCAACCAACATTGATGAAAATAATTATCTGATTGTTACCATATTGCTCTTTGTGGGATTTTACTGTGTGCAAATTGGCTGCTACGTTTCTTATTGCAAAAGTGACCACATTTCAAAAGTTCATAATTGGCTGTAAAGCTCTTCGGGGCACCCTAAGGTTCTGAACGGCAAGTATTTCTTTTTTTTTCCCCAGGGATGAGCCTAGACTGTGAGCCTAGCTGACACCAATCATAGAGCCCCAGGTGCTGTGTCACCATGATCAGCATACTAGGCACAGGCATGGACTCGGATCTGAAGCCTTCTGCCAGATATGCCTGAAACTGTGCAAACTAGCTGAGCTTGGGTGCAGGTTGGGATGGGGGTGAATAACTCAGCTGCTACATTTGGTCTCAGCACCCACGATTTTCCCCCTCTCCCATCAACAGTGGATACCCAGTTGACACTCGAGTCTAGACTAACCTGTGATGGTAGTAGCACCCAGGGAGACGGGTGGCATCTTGTCAAAAATCACACGGGATGATTGAGAACGCTTACAATCATTTAACATGGCCAGAATATTTCTAGTTTTATCATACCTTTCCCAAAGCATTCAGAAGATGTGTGTACAGTATTTGGTTATAATTAGACGTGTATATTTAATTTTGCCTTTTCCAATTTTATTTGTGTAAATGTGATGTGATATCAGTTTTATTTTACTTGCTAGACAGGCATGGAAGGTGGTGATAGGTTTGCTATCCAGTCTATGCTAAGTTAATGGATCTCAGCCAGGGTACCATTTTTAGATATACTCTTGGGCTTGAGAGGGGAAGTAATCAGCCAGAATTCCTGGTCGCTATCTAGGAACACTTACTGACGAGTACACTTTTGTGGATCTCGGGTGAGCGCAGGATTGGTCTTCCCTGGACTGCTCTCTCTAAATTTGAATATCCTGTAATTCTCCCTGTTTAGCTTTTTAAAACAAAAACCTTGCATTTATATGATGCGTTTTGCAACCTCAGTACATCGCAAAACACTTTGTAGTCAAAGTAGGAAATGCAGCAGCCAATATGCACATAGCAAACTCCCACAAATGTGACACTGACCAGATAGACACTTCTAGTGATGTTGATTGAGGGATAAAATTTGGGCAGGACACTGGGAAATCTTCTTTGCTCTTTGAAATAGTGTCATGGGATGTTTTGCATCCACCTAAGAGGTTTAAAATCATCTCTGTTAGACCGCACCTCAGACATTACAGCACTCCCTCAGTACTGCACTGGAGTCTTGGCCTGAACTTGATGTTCAAGTGGGATTTGAACCCACAAGTTTCTGATGCTGAGGCCACAGTGCTAACTTCTAAGCCACGGATCACACTTTAAAAGTGAGTCTGAAATGCTTTTTGTTTAGCTTACCTGTGATTGGCCAATTTTTGACTGCACCAATACAGGTCAGTACCTTCCATAGAGAGGTTTTTTTTATTCGTTCGGGGGATGAGAGTATCCCTGGCAAAGCCAGCATTTATTGCCCATCCCTAATTGCCCTTGAAAAGGTGGTAGTGGTTAATGGAGGTGGGGAGGAAATTCCAAAACTCTTGGTGGTTTTGGCTCATGACTTGGCTTATTAGACACTGAATGTTCAATGTTTTCGCTTTATTTTCACTTTCATTTTGCTCTAAAATCTCCCCTTCAAACATCTTATTTAGCTTCATGGTTCTTCCAACAGACCGTTTCGTAAGCGCAGAGACACGTTCGGAATAGCAAATACCACCCTCCCTGTGAATACCACAGTCACATCCGAACTGCACGGGAACAATTCCAATCCGGAGAGGAAGCAAGACTACCCCTTCTACGAGAGTAAAATGTGGTACAAGGACAGGACAGTGATATCGAATCTGCGGCATTTCACCACGTACCGTGTCGACATTCACGCGTGCAACCATGAGGCTCTTAAACTTGGCTGCAGTGTTTCCACATTCGTGTTTGCAAGAACCATGCCAGCAGGTGAGCATGATGATGAGGGTCAGCTAGGATGACGTTCGTTCTTTTTCATCAAGAAAGTTGGGTAAAGGGCTAAGTGCAGGGTGTTGCTAAAGTTGCAAAGAAAAAGTGGTACATCAAGCAATGGGTTGGGTGACGACAAACCGTAAATTATTGAGCAATGGAAGATTGAGTGGGGTGGGGGATTTTTCCACAGTTTTGAGATTCAGGGAAAGAATGCATTTTAGCAGTAGAAGGTGCACTAATTCTTTTTCATGATCAGGAGGAACTGAAAGGAGGAAGTGGGGAATGAAAGAATCAATAGCCTGGGTTCAGGACTGCTTGGGAGTTGGAATGTGAAAATGAGCTGGCAGTGGTACTACCCAAGCAATCATAGAAATCTAGTGGGAGTAGGTTAAGTTCGGGCCCAAAATATGCTAGGAAATTTACAGTATGAGAAATGGAGGATAAAATTATCATTACCCTTGCTTACAGAAAAAGCTGATAATGTACCTGGACCAGTGACATGGGAGCCCGGGGAGGATGATGTCAGCATTTACCTCAAGTGGCCAGAACCATCAAATCCAAATGGGCTGATCCTAATGTACGAAGTGAAGTACAGCCGCGGGGATAGTGAGGTAAGACAGCCTGATTAAGCCTGCACATCAGAAAACAGGAACTGTGTTGCAGCACCAACTCTTGAGGTTTGGCCTCAAAAAGTGAGCCCAGAGAGAATAAATCAAAACATCCATGCTACTGCCCATGAAGGACTGAAGTGAAAAGTACTTAGTCCAGTTCCAGATGATGCCAGTCCCAGGGATGAAAACTTAATCCATCCTGAACCTCAGATGGTTCCTGGGAAGTGACAATGCTATTCATTTCTGCCCTGGCTTGCTTTTGGTCTGCCATCTTTTGGTGTTGCACTTAACTGTTTATCTTTCGCAGTATTGTTCTGTGCCACGCATCTGAATGCACCAAGGTATCTTCCCTGTAGTTACTATATTAAGTCTTATAGATCAGGCAGAAAGGGTAGCAGTCATTCCTGGTATGTGATCGTGAAACTGCCATTGACCAGAGACCCACTTTCCTGCAAGTCACCTCATGTTTATATTCTCTCCAGTCCCTCATGGCTAGTGAATCTTCAAAATTCTCATACTAGAGAAAACCTAGCATTAAATTTTGCAGTAATGTCACTAGCTCAGCTCAGTTTCATATTGTGCAACTATTGGGAATGTCCCTGTAGCACAGCAGTTTACAAGGTTGTGGTTTGGGCACATTATTTGGGTAATGCAGGTAGAACTCACTCATTCTATCATTCCATCAAAACGTAACCTGAGTGAGCTTGATGCAGCGAGTTATCAATTCCAATCTGTGAGTGAGTACAAGCCAAGATTTAAATATTAATTTGTAACAATATAAACTAAGAATCGCATAACTTGAACACACTCCATTTTGATTTGGTCAGCATATTTCCCGTTTGTAGTTTTAATTCTCCTTCCAATTTTCTCCTCCTCCTGAATGTCTTGACTTGCACTGGGGACTGGTGCAGCGAGCATTAATACCTCCCCAAACACCCATTCTTCAACAACAACCAAGCTGTCAGCTAGATGTCTCACTCCTGAGCACTATCTGGTGACCCCTGCGACAAGGTGTGCTTGTTTGATGACTTGTTGGGTCAGGATTTTCACCAGCTTGATTGCTTTGTTAAATTATTTTTATTGTTTTGTTTTGTAGTCCTTAATTCTACAGAATGGAACATTTTCCACTTGTTACATTTTTTTATGTCCAGTTGGGGCTGTTTTCAATAAACCTGAGGAGAATTAAAGGATAATTTGACAGGTGTTTCAAACTACAAAGTGATGGGACAGGATAGATCGAAATAGACTGCTTTCAGTGGTTGAGGAGTTACAAACAGGGGGGACATACTTACAAGATTAAGTGATTTAGGACAGAGAGCAGAAGCTTCTTTACATGCAGCGTTTTGAGACCATGGACACTGTCAGAGTTAATCATTGAATGTCAATATTTAAGAATTGGTTAGATAGCGGGTTGGCAGAAAGGAGAATAAAGGGTTGTGAGAACAGGGCAGCCACATGGTGTTAGGATGAATGCTCATATTGAGAATAATAATCAACACAAACTGATTGGGCTGAACAGCCTGCTTCTGTGTTGCAACTTGTACGTAATTTGGGCACCCAGTATCAGCTTTGAGCATTCCCAGGTCACGTACAGCACAATTGGGCACAGACTTTACACGGTCCTATCATGCACCCAGATTAGGACAGTATAGTACAGTGCAGTTAGATGCAGAGTAAAACTCAGTCTCCACTGTCTTGTCAAGCAACCCTAGGTCAGATGGTTTGACAAAGTGAATTAGAATTAGAATATTACAGCGCAGTACAGGCCCTTCGGCCCTCGATGTTGCGCCGATCATCTGACCTACACTATTCCATTTACATCCATATGTCTATCCAATGACCACTTAAATGCCCTTAAAGTTGGCGAGTCTACTACTGTTGCAGGCAGGGCGTTCCACGCCCCTACTACTCTCTGCGTAAAGAAACTACCTCTGACATCTGTCCTATATCTTTCACCCCTCAACTTAAAGCTATGTCCCCTCGTGTTTGCCATCCTCATCCGAGGAAAAAGACTCTCACTATCCACCCTATCTAACCCTCTGATTATCTTGTATGTCTCTATTAAGTCACCTCTCCTCCTCCTTCTCTCTAACGAAAACAACCCCAAGTCCCTCAGCCTTTCCTCGTAAGACCTTCCTTCCATACCAGGCAACATCCTAGTAAATCTCCTCTGCACCCTTTCCAAAGCTTCGACATCCTTCCTATAATGCGGTGACCAGAACTGCACGCAATACTCCAGGTGCGGCCTCACCAGAGTTTTGTACAGCTGCATCATGACCCCGTGGCTCTGAAACTCGATCCCCCTACTAATAAAGGCTAACACACCATATGCCTTCTTAACAGCCCTATTAACCTGGGTAGCAACTTTCAGGGATTTATGTACCTGGATACCAAGATCTCTCTGCTCATCTACACTACCAAGAATCTTCCCATTAGCCCAGTACTCTGCATTGCTGTTACTCCTTCCAAAGTGAATCACCTCACACTTCTCCGCATTAAACTCCATTTGCCATCTCTCAGCCCAGCTCTGCAGCCTATCTATGTCCCTCTGTACCCTACAACACCCTTCGACACTATCCACAACTCCACCGACCTTCGTGTCATCCGCAAATTTACTAACCCACCCTTCTACACCCTCATCCAGGTCGTTTATAAAAATGACAAACAGCAGTGGCCCCAAAACAGAACCTTGCGGTACACCACTAGTAACTAAACTCCAGGATGAACATTTGCCATCAACCACCACCCTCTGTCTTCTTTTACTTGGTTTAACAAAGCCCCTCAGCAGAATGCCCTTGACTTCAGTGACAGATTATTTATAAATCTCAATCTGTGTGCTGAATCAAACCAGAGAGGACCCACCCTGATGCTTTATCATTGTTTCATGTGTTACATTTAACTTTTTGGAGGTGCCATTGATCTATGTTGCAAAACACACTCATAGTGAATCAGCAGCACATTTTTATACGATGCCCTACATTTTTTCCATTAATGTGAAATGAAGTTGGGCGGGACATAAAATGGGCTGTCGATTGTGTATTGAAAATATGCGTGTTTATCTTTGCCTGTCAAGTCCTACTGTCTCCCACGTGTCAGCTTGGCTCAGGTAAGAGCACTTTTGCCTCTGAGTTAGAAGTTCATGGGTTAAAGTCCCTCTCCAGAGATTTTTCAACATAATCTAGGTTGACACTTCCGTGCAGCACTGATGGAGTGCTACAGTGTCAGTAGTGCCATCTTTTGGATGATATTTTAAACCATGGGCCTCCTTCCTTGCCTGGCCTGGTGAAGGTAATAGATCTCATAGAAAAAGTAGAGCAGGTGGTTTCTTCTTGGCCAACATTCATCCCTCAACCAATGTACCCAAAAGCAGATTAATTGGTTGGTTGTAGAATCTTGCTGTGCAAAAATTGCCCAGTACATAAAAATAGTGACTGCACTTTGAGCTGTTTCATGGGATAAGTGCTGTGGGACATCCTGAAAACATGATCTGATCAATCTTTTTCTTTTAATCTTTCATTTCTATCTATCATTTCTAGCTTTCAGCTGATGGTGTTAAACATTGACCAGAAACTCAATTACTTCGCAGCTTTATTCTACTCTCCAACACTGAGAACAAGCTATCTATAAACATTAGCATCCTTTACTTACAAAAAAAAGAATGCAGTGATCATTGGTATCGTGACTATCTTTCACTTGTCTGAATTCTTCCTCACCCCACCAAGCATAAAGAGAATAATTGGGGCTCCAGACTCCTGACTCAATGGGCTTGGATCTGAGAGTGACCATGGGAGATGGGCAGCATGAGTCCAAACAGTGAGGGTGTATGGACGAAGAGGAGCATGTAGGATAGGGGATTGGAACAAGGGGCAGCTCAGAGTGGTATTTCAACATTGTCGTACTGATTAAAACCAGAAAGGTTGCAACGTAGAACTTGGAGGCCATAGAAGAGCCTCCAACAGATGGCAAGACATTGATTATTCTTGAGATTTCTCAATGGTGCACAGTTGTAAGTGTAAGGCTCCTGTATATTGCTTTTAATTTGATTATGTTGTGTTTCTGTCCCAAGTTAGTTGTATCTAGATACTGTGCTCTGTCCTATATCCAGGCCATTCTTGCACTGCTTTCTGTTTTTGTGCTCTACAGGTGCAGCAAGAATGTGTTTCCAGGCAGCAGTACAAGCTGCACGATGGTGGCTATAAACTGGATCGACTAAGCCCTGGAAATTACACTGCAGAGGTGCGAGCCACCTCGCTGTCTGGGAATGGCTCTTGGACTGATTCAGTGATGTTCTACATAAAGGCAAAACGTAAGTCAAGAGCAACCTTTTCGTAAAAGAGCTTCCACTTCAATAGCGCCTCATTGCATTTACCCACCATCCCAAAGAACTTCAGGTCCAGTGAATTGCTTTTGAAGTTACATGAGTAAACATTGAAGTCAGTTGTGCACAGATGAAACAAGATGAATGAGGGAGGCATGTTAACCAGTGCCCTGGAAGAGCTCTGCTGCTCTTCATATACCTACCTCACATGGACTGCAGAAGGCAGCTCACCACCAACTTCTCAAGGGCAATTAGGGATGGGCAATAAATGCTGGCCTAGCCAGTGACGCCCACTTCCCATGAATGAATAAAAAAAAATATATAGCTCTATGAAGTCTCCAACATCCCCCACCTAAGCAACAGAACAGGCAAATGGGGCCTTGGTTTAACATTTTGAATAGAAGACAGTTACTCTTATGTTTCCCTCGTTTTTCTCTCCTAGTTGTGCCCTGAGAGAGCCTCCCTCAGTACTGCACTGAAGTATCAGTTTAGATTATGTGTTGATACTTTAGGTCTTTAACCCACAACCTTCTGACTCAGCAGTGAGAATGCTGCCCATTGAGTCACATTGAAATTCCAGGGGTATGAAGGCTGGATGAGTACCTCCTTTATTTAATGTTTGTATCTTCAGTGGCTTCACTGTCCAATGTTGACTACTATTTTATGGAAGACTGCAATTGATTTGAATCCAGTCCAGACTGATAGCATCAAAGTCTCTTTTGTCCTATGTGAAGTCAGTTCAGGCAGTCTGGATCCAGTTCCCAGTGAACCTACAAATAAAACTGTCCTTAATTGGTCATCTCACTCAGAGGGATGGAGTGAACCTTAGGCTTAGTGGTTGCATTTCTGCTTCTGAGTCACGCCCCCCACCACCCCCCCACCCCCAACCCAGACAGTCCCAGCTCTAAATTCTTGTTGACGTCCAGCGGGCTGCAGGTGACCCTGACTTCTCTTCATTGTGTAGCTTGTGAGAGCTTATAAAACCCTCCCACCAGCTAGGATAATCGGCTGGTCTATAGATGGTTGCAGCCATGCAAGGAGCTTTTACGTTGCAGCCTGTCAGGTGGTTGTTCGGCCTGCAAATCCTTCTGCAACTTCCCCAAGAGTGGAGCATGGATGTATGAAAGCTACAACTCCGAGAGATAATTGTATTGGCCTTGCTTCTCAACTGAAATGTTACTTCAGCGCAGAGAAGTCAAACCTTCACATCTGAACGATGGATTTGCTCCATGCTATGGGCGAGGGGGAATACTCAAACAGTTAAACTTTCTGCGGCTGAGCAGGTTCTTGTGAGACTGCAGTTTTCTTGTCTCCTTCTGCTGGGTACAGTTCCATGAGTGCCAGCAGCCCTTCTGTGCATTGCCCAAAGCCAAGGCAGCAAGTGTCAGCTGACTGTTTGAGCACTTGGTGTTGCAGCCGACCTTGGTCTTACCCATACACTCTGCCAAACAAAGGGCTATCAGCATCCCAACCATTATCCTGAGCACTCCGTTCTGATGAAGGGTCACTGACCTGAAACATTAACTCTGCTTCTCTCCACAGATGCTGCCAGACCTGCTGAGTATTTCCAGCATTTCTTGTTTTTATTCCTGAGCATTCAGCTAGCTGGCCACAGGCAAGGTTACTGAATATTTTTGACCACCAGTATACCAAGGAAGCTGAAATTCCATTTTCAACTGGGCCATTCAGCAGTGATGTCAGGAAGCATTTGTTCACACAAGGAATCATGGAAATTTGGAACACTGCCCTCAAAATGCTATTGAGGCTGTGGGTGGTCAGTTGAAAATTTCAGGGCTGAGATTGATAGATTTTTGTTGGGCAAGAGTATTAAAGGTTACGTAACCAAGACTAAAGGCCTGCTCGGGTCTGCAGATGAGACCCGACCCAAGCCCGACAGAATCCCATCCGATGCCGAACCTGACCCGGCCCGAGTCCTTCCATTTTTTCCCGCGCCCGACCCGACCTTCAGTTAACTTACCTTCTGTTTTTCACTTTGTTCCTTACCTGCACAAGCTTAAAATAACTGTAACAAAACCACCTTTAACGTCCAAGAAGTAAATTAATATTAGAGTCACTTACCTGGGGTTGTGAGAGAGCATGTCCGATCCGGCCCAACCCGAGCCCGAATGCTGGACCCAGAAGTGCGACCCGACCTGACCCGAACCCGACACATATCGTCGGGTCGGGTAGCAGGCCTTTAACCAAGACCGGTAGATGGAGTTAAGATGCAGATCAACCAGGATCTAATTGCATGGCAGAGTAGGCTTGAGGGGCTGAATGGCCTACTTCCATTACTAGCTGGGCTAATGTGGAACTTTTTGTAAGAAGATTGTTTAAGCCATAACCACATCAGTTTCCCCATTTACGCCATGAATCATATGCTGCACACTCTGGTTTGTTGTAGTTACTGTTTGTGTTGTATCTTGGCTCAGAGCACGCGAATGTCACCAATCTCTCACAATATCGGATTACACTTTGATGCATGTGGTGTGGAGCCGGGAGGCTGAGGGAGAATAGGGAGCCCCAGTGGGGCTGTTTACACAAGCCCGGATAGATCCGTGTGCGTCACTTAGTTTTACTGGCTGTTGAAGGTGGAATCTTTTACTCCAGCTTTGATATTGAAAAGTAAACGTGCTCCATTTCTGATCTAAAAAGAGCTTGATATTCAGGGAAAAAAACAATTGAAGCTATAGAACAAATTTTAGATTTAGTGCAGTGCAAGAAATTGTACCACAGCTGGAGTAAAGTGAGGCCTCTTTCGGCCCAGCTATTTATCACTTTGGTGATTGCTGTAATTTCTCTTTTGACTCCCAGAGTGCGTGTTTACTGTTGGTAGGCTGAAATAGTGAAAACATAGGCTAGAGGCCAACAGGTCTGAGAGCCAGTCTGTGCTGAGATAGCTGGGCTCATCCAGAGCTGCAGTTGGTGCTCAATTGGCTCCCTAGACCCAGGGTTAGGGAGGGAATAATCAACCAGGCTCCCTGCCCCATTGCTTTCTAGGCCCACCTGCTGGAAGCTGTCGTCATTCGTTCTCTGATGGCGAAGTCATCGACTAGAACATAATTTATTTCACCTCTAAATTGAGTGAGGCAACTGGCTCGACTGTGCTGCCCTTCACAATTGAATAGCCTGCCACATGACAAATGGCCACTTAGGCTAGAAAACAGAGGGCTGCTGGAATCTACTCCATCAAGGGGTTCAGTGCTGTTAGCATAGGTTGTGATTGCTGTCATAGAATACAGTAATTGGTTGTGTTAGAGTTGAAATCCAGAGACCTGGGCTAATAATCCAGAGAACATGAGTTCTATCCTACCATGCCAGTTTGAGAATTCGAATGCAGTTTTAAAAACAAAGTCTGGAAATAAAGAAAAGCACTGGTATCAGTGAACATGACTGTGAAGTTTTCGGGTTATCGTAAAAACCCAACTGATGTCTTGTTTGTCTTACCCCATCTAAATGTCCTTTAGGGAAGGAAGTCTGCTGTCTTTACCCAGTCTAGGGCTTTATGTGACTCCAGTCCTACACTTATCTGGCTGACTTTAAACTGCCCTCTGAAATGGCCTAGCAAGCAACACAGTTGTATCAAAACAGGGCACCTAGGGATGGGAAGTAGATACCAGCCATACCAACAATGCCCACATCCTGAGAATCTTTTTTAAAATCCTCCCCTCATGGGCTATTTAACCATAAGCATTCACTCCTGAGGCTCTTGCACAAAGGGTGGCAAGTTATGAGTGGTTACCCTGTGGAACCTTGCCCTAGCACAGATTAGTGCCCTGGGAGAGGAGGGGAATGTAATGACACAATGAGGTGGTGCTCACACTTGCTGTGCATCAGGTACAGTGGTGTGGGGGGGCTGAAAATTGACATCCAAATCATCTAGTGCTCTTCTGTGCAGATGTTTCCAAAATATTGTGAACCGGTTACTACAGGAGTAAACAAAGTACAGGAGCAGAAAGTGTGATTCATGTCCCCTGAAGGAGAGCTTTTGTGGCTGTTAGCCCATGCGTGCTCGGTGGGAGCTTGGCTATAATCCTGCTTGAAAGAATGTTGAGCTCCGATTATATCATTAATGTACAAACCGTTAAAGGGCTCACTTGTCTCAGTCATGCACTGTGGTCACAAGAAGTCGAAATTAAAGATAGTTGTTTAAATGGGGGCCAAAAGCATTTCACATAAATGCGTTGTGTTTATAGTATCTTGGGATGTATTCTTAAGTCCTCCTTTTGATTCCTGCTGTGACAGTACTAATTAACCCAAGTTTTAATTATGCAATTTTATCATTTCTCAGCTGGGTAAAGTCCTAGATGAATATGTTAAAAGTATGAGGTTCTATTTTCTAGGGCAGGTGATGTTCCTTTAATATTATTGAAGGTCTTGTTGAAGACCACCAAAGCCCACAACAACATTGGAAAAAGAGATGAAGTAAATGACATAAGTAGTGGTTAGTTGAAATCAAGGGTATTAAAAGCCCTTCGATTGTAGGTGGGTGGGAAGACTGAGGGAGGAGAGAAATTCTGCAGTGTTCAGATAATGTGAGTAAATGAGTTGGAGCTGCAGGTGGTCGGCTGAGCCTTGAATTCAACATGGAGAGCAGGGAGTACTGATGTTGCTTGAATATCCTAGGAAAGCCTGAAGTCCTGCCAGGCAATAGCTGCTTATCTATGATCATTTGTGTCATGGGTTGAAGAGGAATAAAGACTAAAAAGCAAACCCAGAAACCTTAATACTTTGTCTTCAATCTGTCTCAACAGCACCTGGACCTGATAATCTCATGCAGTTGATCATTGCTTTGCCCATCGCATTAATGCTGGTGATAATTGGTCTGGTGTTAACGCTGTACTTCTTCAACAAGAAACGGTAAGGCCACTGTTATTAACTTACCAAATACAGATAATGTGTTCCATGATCCCCGACCAAATCTTTATTGCACATCAGATCTACCTTTAGTGTTGGGTAAATATGCCCAGGTTTTCCTGCTGCGTTGTCTTAGTTCTGCCACAGAGTTGTTTTTGTATTGATCTGTCACCTAATTTCCTTGCCCATCGTCAGTGCTATATGTTTATAGAAAGGAAGTATTAGTATTGTTATGAGTGCCTCCATTTTTTTAAGTTATGAGGATTTGTGTTTTAAAACTGAAAAAAAGGTTCCATAGATGCTGGAACTTTGTTTTCTTTTAAAAAGAGGTCATCAGAAGGTCATGCTTGCTGAAGTCTTGGAGTGGGGCTTGCTTCAAAGACAAGAATAGTACTAACGGTTAACTTATTCTAACCTTCTGAAAACCATATCTTCTGGGACAATGAGACATGGATAAAGGCTTGCATTCAGCTGCATTGTTAACAGTTTTTGATTCTCAGTTGTGTTTAGCATGTTCAATTGTCCTGATGCAATTGGATATTAAATATTTTTACTTGCCATTTCTTTATACACACTGCATTAATCATGATGTAAATTTTGCTTAATTCATTAGCTAACACTGTAATGGCCACACCTTCACCACAAGGAGTGCAGAGGTTCAGGGAGGGAGGGTCTCCACCACTTCAAGACAACTAGACATTGCTGTTTGTAGGAATTTGCTGTGTGCCAATTGGCTGCCGTTTGTCAATCCCAACAAAGGGGGTCATGGCGGGATTGGGGGTGGCGCTGGAAAATGCCTCTGGGAGAGGCCCACCACTCATCCCGATGCCGAGAGGGCCCAGACAATATTGCCAGCAGCAGTGCGGCCTCGTGGCGGCCCCCCATCACTCGAGAACCGGAGTCTTATTTAAATATTTAAATTAATTTAAATCATTGAATTAATTACATTTACGTTCCCGCCATCTGTCCCGGTCCGATATTCGTGCCGGCGGCCGGCACTCCCGCGCTTCACATCCTGTCCGGGAACTGAGGCTTAACACTGGTGGGAGGGGGAAGGACGTAAGTATCTCAGTGCAGGAGTGGGCGGAGCAGGGTCAAACTAATATCATTGGTGTAGGCTATGGTGGAATATACCCTATATAAAGGGTATAAAGTTTATGTACTTTGGTTGGGAGGAAGGGCAGGTGGGAAAGGGAAATGTTTTGGGGTGGGTGGGAGGGGTGAGGAAAGAGGGTAAGAAATTAATTTTATGGTTATTGGGAGGGGTGGTGGGAGAGGGGCAGAATAAATGCATTTAATTTTTCTTTAAATATGTAAATTGAAAGTTAGGACTCGAAGACCTTTAAAAATGGCTTCAGTGCCTGCGCACAGACAGCTGACGCCATTGCCGGGGATGGACAGCCCACCCCCTCCATGTCATCGGGGGGTGGGAGGTGGCGGTCTGCCCCAGCTATTTAAATGAGCTACTGCACTTAATATCGCGGTGGCTTCGTAATGTGCAGACCACCATTGTTTTTGTAAATCTCAGCCCAGTGACTGCACTTTGACAGAAAAAAACCGTAATTCAATGGGATGTCCCAGTGCTATATCAATGTAAGATTTCTCTTTCTCTTTCTTGAATGTCCTAGAGACACTTTACATCCAAATTATTACCTTTTGAAGTGCAGTCACTGTCATGTAGGCAAACACGACAGCCATTTTTCACGCAACATGATCCCACAAACAATAGTAAGTTGAATGAACAGTTGATGTATTCTGATATGGGCTGGGACAGGAATGGATATCAGCAGTTTATCATTTTAACATATACCACAGGAGTTAATAGCGTTCGTAGTTAAAGGTGGCCGTTAGTGCTCGTGGAATAACTTTCATATCTTACTGATATGTAGCTTATTCAAAGGGAATTTATGTTCTACTTGGGCTCCTGGGGCAGTGACATTCTGAAAATGACCTGGGATCTCCAGACACCACTCTTTCCTATTAACTAACTAGTGTCACTGTTCTTAATCAAGGTCTATTTAAGGCCAGCAAATTTCATAGATAATGGGGAAGGAATCCCACGCCAAGGGTTTAGTTTTAAGTGAAGAATCTCTTGTTGGGTCTATCACATTAATGAATGTAATTGACAGCAGCCTTTCAGTATAAAAATGCTTGAGTTAGTGATCTATGGCTGAGGGTTTCTTTTTATTTTATCATTTCTTTCTTGTGCAGAAATAATGACAGACTTCCAAATGGAGTCCTGTACGCATCTGTGAATCCAGAGTATTTCAGCGCTGCCGACAGTGAGTATTGAGTGAAATCCAAAATTAAACTCTTCACCATGTCTGGGGGGTGACGGAGGGGAAGATGGTAGGGAAGGGGAGGGTTTAGTGGATGGGGAAGGAGTTGGTGGGTGGGTAAGTGGCTGGGAGGATGAGAGAAATGGATGCAAGGGAACGGGAGTAATCTATTTGGCCCGTTGAGCCTGATACTCCATTTTGTTAACCATATCAGTTTTGATTTCAGTTTCCTGTGCTTCCCCCCTATCCTGTGACATGATGAGCCTTTTAAACACCTGAATTAATTCTGCATCATCTTGGGCAGTGTACATTGATGTCCTTTATATGTTGTAGTGCCCAAACCTTAATTTGAAATATATTTTGGAAAGGATAAAAAGCCCTCTATGAAGTGTATAGGAAAGCCAAGAGAAAGTCTACATTGGTTCATTCAGTATTTCTCCAAGTAGAGAAGGTTAAGGGAAGTATTAATAGAGGTATTCAAAATTCTGAGGTGTCTGGATTGAGTAGATAGGGGAGACTGTTTCCACTGGCAGGAGGGTTGGTAACCATATGAAAGAGATTTAGGATAATTAACAAAAGAATCAGAAGAGAGATGAGAATTTTTCTTTTATATGCAGCAAATTGAAATCTGGAATATGCTGCCTGAAAGGGCAGTGGAAGCAGATTAATGGAGGTGGTGATGTCACTGGGCTAGTAATCCAGAGGTTTAGGCTAATGCTGTGGGAACATGGGTTTGAATCCCACCATGGCAGATGGTGAAATTTTAATCCAATTAGTAAAAATGATGACCATGAAACCATTGTAGATTGTTGTAAAAACCCATCTGGTTCGCTAATGTCCTTTAGGGAGCAGCAAATGGCGTAGCAAGCCACTCAGTTAAGGGCAATTATGGAAAGGCAATAAATGCTGGCCATGAACAAATAAATTTTAAAAAATTAAAAAAGATTCAATAGTAATTTTCAAAAGGGTAAATACTGAAAATTTGAGAGCTATGGGGGTAGAGCAGAAAAGTGGACTAATTGGATAGCTCTTTAAAAGAGCTTGTACAGGCACGATGGACTGAAAGGCCTCTTTCTGTGTTGTGTGATTCTATGGTTCAGTAATCCCCAAGTTGCTGCTGTTTCCTCTTCCCCCACCCCTGCCCCATTCCCCCCAACAATTAACCAGAAGCTTTGTCATTTCCTTGTTTTCACTGACTTGAGTGAGGTATCTTGTTATTTATTACAGTGTATGTACCGGATGAGTGGGAGGTCCCACGCGAGAAGATCACCATGAGCCGCGAGTTGGGCCAAGGATCCTTTGGGATGGTGTATGAGGGTATTGCTAAGGGCGTGGTGAAAGGGGATCCTGAGACAAGAGTGGCCATCAAAACAGTGAACGAGTCTGCCAGCATGCGCGAACGCATAGAGTTCCTGAACGAGGCGTCGGTGATGAAAGAGTTTAATTGTCATCATGTGGTACGTGAAATGAGAGGGAGAGATTCAGTTCCCAGTGAGTTGGAGTATCGTTTCCCTAATGAACCTTGTTGGGTTCTAGGTAATTGAATGACTTTAGTGGCAGACGACTCTAGACTTGGATTTTGTCAGGAGAAAGGATTTTAATCTATACAATAACTTAAAAGCAAAATACTGCAGATGCTGGAAATCTGAAATAAAAACAGAAAGCGCTGGAAATACTCAGCAGGTCAGGCAGCATCTGTGGAGAGAGAAGCAGAGTTAATATTTCAGGTCTGTGACCTTTCATCAGAACTGGTAAAGGTTGGAAAGGAATTGGGTTTTAAGCAAGTGAAGTGCAGGGGAGGGTGTAGGAGTTGGTGGGGAAGAGAACAAAAGGGAAGGTGTGTGATAGGGCAGAGGGCAGGAGAGATTAAATAACAAAGCTGTCCTGGGACAAAGGCAAAGAAAGTGTTAATGCTTGTGAAAGACAGAGCATTCGTCCAGAGAGAGAGTTAATGGCAGAATAAGGAGCAGCTCTGTCTACATGAAAAACAGGCACATGGTTAAAAAATAAAATAAAATTTTTTAAAAAAACTTTTTTTTAAAAGACCGGTCATCCTCTGAAATTATTGAACTCCATGTTCAGTCCGCAAGGCTATAGAGTGCCTAATTGAAAGATCAGGTGCTGCGCCTCGAGCTTGCGTTACAGGTCTGTCACTATATAACACTGGTGTACCATACTGGCCTGTCGGAAGACCTTACACAAATCAACGATTCTCGGAAGACCGCCATCATTAACAACGAGCTCAGTAGATTCAATGTGGACATTGCAGCACTTCAGGAGACTCGCCTCCCCGCGAGTGGCTCTCTAGCAGAGCAAGACTACACCTTCTTCTGGCAGGGCAGGGATCCTGAAGAACCAAGACAGCATGGAGTGGGCTTCGCCATCAGAAACTCCTTGCTCAGCATGATAGAGCCTCCCTCAAATGGCTCGGAACGCATACTGTCCATCCGACTGCTCACCACCTCTGGTCCAGTACACCTACTCAGCATCTATGCTCCAACACTCTGCTCCGCACCTGAAGCTAAAGACCAGTTCTATGAACAACTCCATAACATCATTAGCAGCATCCCCAACACCGAACACCTATTCCTGCTGGGGGACTTTAATGCCAGGGTTGGGGCCGACCATGACTCATGGCCCTCCTGCCTTGGGCGCTATGGCGTTGGAAGGATGAATGAGAACGGGCAGAGACTGCTTGAGTTGTGTACCTATCATAACCTCTGCATCACCAACTCGTTCTTTCACACTAAACCCTGTCACCAGGTTTCATGGAGGCACCCAAGATCACGTCGTTGGCACCAGCTAGACCTCATTGTCACAAGGCGAGCCGCCTTAAACAGTGTTCAAATCACACGCAGCTTCCACAGTGCGGACTGCGACACCGACCACTCCCTGGTGTGCAGCAAGGTTAGACTCAGACCAAAGAAGTTGCATCATTCCAAGCAGAAGGGCCACCCGCGCATCAACACGAGCAGAATTTCTCACCCACAGCTGTTACAAAAATTTCTAAATTCACTTGTAACAGCCCTTCAAAACACTCCCACAGGGGATGCTGAGACCAAGTGGGCCCACATCAGAGACACCATCTATGAGTCAGCTTTGACCACCTACGGCAAAAGTGCGAAGAGAAATGCAGACTGGTTTCAATCTCATAATGTAGAGCTGGAACCTGTCATAGCCGCTAAGCGCATTGCACTTTTGAACTACAAGAAAGCCCCCAGCGATTTAACATCCGCAGCACTTAAAGCAGCCAGAAGTACTGCACAAAGAACAGCTAGGCGTTGCGCAAACGACTACTGGCAACACCTATGCAGTCATATTCAGCTGGCCTCAGACACCGGAAACATCAGAGGAATGTATGATGGCATGAAGAGAGCTCTTGGGCCAACCATCAAGAAGATCACCCCCCTCAAATCTAAATCGGGGGACATAATCACTGACCAACGCAAACAGATGGACCGCTGGGTTGAGCACTACCTAGAACTGTACTCCAGGGAGAATGCTGTCACTGAGACTGCCCTCAATGCAGCCCAGCCTCTACCAGTCATGGATGAGCTGGACATACAGCCAACCAAATCGGAACTCAGTGATGCCATTGATTCCCTAGCCAGCGGAAAAGCCCCTGGGAAGGACAGCATTACCCCTGAAATAATCAAGAGTGCCAAGCCTGCTATACTCTCAGCACTACATGAACTGCTATGCCTGTGCTGGGACGAGGGAGCAGTACCCCAGGACATGCGCGATGCCAACATCATCACCCTCTATAAAAACAAAGGTGACCGCGGTGACTGCAACAACTACCGTGGAATCTCCCTGCTCAGCATAGTGGGGAAAGTCTTTGCTCGAGTCGCTCTGAACAGGCTCCAGAAGCTGGCCGAGCGCGTCTACCCTGAGGCACAGTGTGGCTTTCGTGCAGAGAGATCGACTATTGACATGCTGTTCTCCCTTCGTCAGATACAGGAGAAATGCCGTGAACAACAGATGCCCCTCTACATTGCTTTCATTGATCTCACCAAAGCCTTTGACCTCGTCAGCAGACGTGGTCTCTTCAGACTACTAGAAAAGATCGGATGTCCACCAAAGCTACTAAGTATCATCACCTCATTCCATGACAATATGAAAGGCACAATTCAACATGGTGGCTCCTCATCAGAGCCCTTTCCTATCCTGAGTGGTGTGAAACAGGGCTGTGTTCTCGCACCCACACTTTTTGGGATTTTCTTCTCCCTGCTGCTTTCACATGCGTTCAAATCCTCTGAAGAAGGAATTTTCCTCCACACAAGATCAGGGGGCAGGTTGTTCAACCTTGCCCGTCTAAGAGCGAAGTCCAAAGTACGGAAAGTCCTCATCAGAGAACTCCTCTTTGCTGACGATGCTGCTTTAACATCTCACACTGAAGAATGCCTGCAGAGTCTCATCGACAGGTTTGCGTCTGCCTGCAATGAATTTGGCCTAACCATCAGCCTCAAGAAAACGAACATCATGGGGCAGGATGTCAGAAATGCTCCATCCATCAATATTGGCGACCACGCTCTGGAAGTGGTTCAAGAGTTCACCTACCTAGGCTCAACTATCACCAGTAACCTGTCTCTAGATGCAGAAATCAACAAGCGCATGGGTAAGGCTTCCACTGCTATGTCCAGACTGGCCAAGAGAGTGTGGGAAAATGGCGCACTGACACGGAACACAAAAGTCCGAGTGTATCAGGCCTGTGTCCTCAGTACCTTGCTCTACGGCAGCGAGGCCTGGACAACGTATGCCAGCCAAGAGCGACGTCTCAATTCATTCCATCTTCGCTGCCTTCGGAGAATACTTGGCATCAGGTGGCAGGACTATATCTCCAACACAGAAGTCCTTGAAGCGGCCAACACCCCCAGCTTATACACACTACTGAGTCAGCGGCGCTTGAGATGGCTTGGCCATGTGAGCCGCATGGAAGATGGCAGGATCCCCAAAGACACATTGTACAGCGAGCTCGCCACTGGTATCAGACCCACCGGCCGTCCATGTCTCCGTTATAAAGACGTCTGCAAACGCGACATGAAATCGTGTGACATTGATCACAAGTCGTGGGAGTCAGTTGCCAGCATTCGCCAGAGCTGGCGGGCAGCCATAAAGACAGGGCTAAATTGTGGCGAGTCGAAGAGACTTAGTAGTTGGCAGGAAAAAAGACAGAGGCGCAAGGGGAGAGCCAACTGTGCAACAGCCCCAACAAACAAATTTCTCTGCAGCACCTGTGGAAGAGCCTGTCACTCCAGAATTGGCCTTTATAGCCACTCCAGGCGCTGCTTCACAAACCACTGACCACCTCCAGGCGCTTATCCATTGTCTCTCGAGATAAGGAGGCCCAAAAGAAAGAAAAGAAAGAAACCATACTGGTCGGTACAGGTCTGCCCCTATATAACATTGGTGTACTGTATTTGTCGGTACAGGTCGGTCACAATATAACGCTGGTGTACCGTACTAGTTGGTGTAGGTCTGTCACTATATAACACTCGGGTACAGTACTGGTGGGTACTCCATTATCTGTCAAGTATCAATCTGTGTCTTAACAGCAGCTATCATTTCTTACCTTTAAAATCTCCACCCTTAGTCCTCCTTCATTTGTTAGCAGGTGAGTGACTTGTTATTGCCCAGATCTTCTCCAATGTTGACATTTTCACTACCTGCGGGACTTTAGTTGTGCAGAAACTGGTAGATAAATTGGCGTGCTACCTATTGGTAATTCTGGTGTTGCTGTCTCCTCTGCCCTCAAATGGGACTCTTGAATATGTTCCCAACACTGATCTAGTTTCCAAAAAACATGGTAAACTTTTATAACAAGCACCTTTATTCTTGGGTTTTATAGATAATTTATAGGATTTGGACACTGTGCCTATTACTGTATTCAAACGACATTCAAAATAAACAAGGTAATACCAAAAGCAGGGTAGTTTTGAGCTCTCCTGGGTCAGGAGAGAGAAGAGTCTGCAGTGGAGTTTACTTCTTTTGGTAAAACAAGGTCATAAATGCAATACTGTTTTTGAGTATACTTGTGGAAAGTTCTTGTGGTCAGCTTGGCTCAGTTGATAGCACAGGTATGTTTGAGTCCGATGGTTGTGGTTCAAGTCCCACTCTATACTGGCACTGCAGTACCATGCTGAGGGAGTACTGTGCAATCGGATGAGAGATTAAGCCTGAGAGATTTAATGAGAGATTAAACAGACTTTGTCCGTTCAGGTGTGTGTTAAAATCAAATGGCATTTTTGAGAGAGCAGGAAATCCTCCTGGTGTCTTGGGCCAACATTCCACCCTTAACCAACACCACCAGAAGCAGGTTCATCTCTGTTATTTATGGGACCTCACTGCATTTAGAATGTTGTGCTAGGCTATAAAGGAGTCACTACATTCAACAACAACAAATACTTGCATTAATATCGTGCCTTTAACATAGGAAAACATCCCAAGGCGTTTAAAATAATTCACTGCATTGGAGGTACTTAGAGATTTTTTTTAGAGATGTGATGAGGCGCTATATAAATACAGGCCTTTCGTTTGATGGAAAGGCTTCAGAGGCATGGAAGTCAAAAGCTGATAAGTACTCCGTACTTTATTAATCGTTTAGTGGTAAGAGTGGTAACAGATACATTTCAACAAGAAAGAAAAATTCCAAGGGTCTGACCCGCCATCCATGGTTAACTAAAACAGTTAAAGATAGTATCAAACTTAAAGAAAATGCCAATATTTGTGCAAATTTTGGGAGGCAGGTCAGAAGATTGGACAGAATATAAAAAACAGCAAAGAATGACGAAAAGATTGATAAGGAAGGTAAAATTAGAGTACGAGAGAAAGCCAGCTAGAAATATAAAGACAGATAGTAAAAGTTTCTGTAGATATTTAAAAAAGAGAAGAGTTAACAAAGTGAGCGTTGGTCCTATAGAAAGTGAGTCTGGGGAATTAATAATGGATAATAAGGAGATGGCAGATGAATTGAACAGATATTTTGCATCGGTCTTCAGTATAGAGGATACAAATAACATCCCAGTATTAGCTGTAAGTCAGGAAATGGAAAGGAGGGAGGAACTCAAATAAGTTACAATCATCAGGGAAGTGGTACTGAACAAATTGTTGGAGCTGATCGCTGACATGTCCCTGGGTCCTGATGGACTTCATCCTAGGGTTTTAAAAGAAGTGGCTAATGAGATAGGTGCTGCAGTAGTTTTAATTTTCCAAAATTCCCTAGATTCGGGGAAGGTCCTGTTAGATTGGAAATTAGCAAATGTAACTCCTTTATTCAAAAAGGGAAGGAGACAGAAAGCAGGAAACTACAGGCCAGTTAGCTTAACATCTGTCATAGGGAAAATGTTAGAAGCTATTAAAGATGTTATAGCAGGGCATTTAGAAAAATTCAAGGTAATCAGGCAGAGTCAACATGGTTTTGTGAAAGGGAAATCATGTTTAACCAATTTATTCGAGTTCTTTGAGGGAGTTATATGTGCTGTGGATAAAGGGGAACCGGTGGATGTACTATACTTAGATTTCCAGAAGGCATTTGATAAGGTGCCACATCAAAGGTTATTGCAGAAAATAAAAGCTCATGGTGTAGAGGGTAACATATTGGCATGGATAGAAGATTGGCTAGCTAACAGGAAACAAAGAGTAGGCATAAATGGGTCATTTTCTGGTTGGCAAGATGTAATGAGTGGTGTGCCACAGGGATCTGTGCTGGGGCCTCAACTTTTTACAATTTATATAAATGACTTCGATGAAGGGACCGAAGGTATGGTTGCTAAATTTGCTGATGACACAAAGCTAGGTAGGAAAGTAACTTGTGAAGAGGACATAAGGGAGCTCCAAAGGGATACAGACAGGTTAAGTGACTGGGCAAAGACCTGGCAAATGGAATATAATGTTGGAAAGTGTGACATTGTCCACTTTGGCAGGAAGAATAAAAAAGAAGCATATTATCTAAATGGTGAGAGATTGCAGAGCTCTGAGATGCAGAGGGATCTGGGTGTCCGAGTGCATGAATCACCAAAGGTTAGTATGCAGGTACAGCATGTAATTAGGAAAGCTAATAGAATGTTACCGTTTATCGCGAGGGGGAATTGTAGACAAAAGTAGAGAGGTTATGCTTCAGCTATACAGGGCATTGGTGAGATCACATCTGGAGTACTGTGTACAGTACTGGTCTCCTTATATAAGGAAGGATGTAAATGCGTTGGAGGCAGTATAGAGAAGGTTTACTAGACTAATACCTGGAATGGGTGGGTTGTCTTACGAGGAAAGATTAGACAGGCTAGGCTTGTATCCGCTGGAGTTTAGAAGAGTAAGAGGCGACTTGACTAAAACAAATAAGATTCTGAGGGGTCTTGACAGGGTGGGTGTGGAAAGGATGTTTCCCCTTGTGGGAGAATCTAGAACTAGGGGTCACTGTTTAAAAATAATGGGTCGCCCATTTAAGACAAGAGATGAGGAGAAATTTTTTCCCTCAATGGGTCGTGAGTCTTTGGAATTCTCTTCTTCAAAAGGCGGTGGAAGCAGAGTCTTTGAATATTTTTAAGGCAGAAGTAGATAGATTCTTGATAAGCAAGGGGGTGGAACGTTATCGGGGGTAGGTGGAAATGTGGAGTAATCAGTTCAGCCGTGAACTTAGTGAATGGCGGAGCAGGGTCGAGTGGCTTACTCCTGCTCCTAATTCTTATGTTTGTAAGAGCCTGCCTCAGCTAATTGGTTCTCTTGGTATCTCAGGTACGACTGCTCGGTGTGGTATCCCAAGGGCAGCCAACTTTGGTTATCATGGAATTGATGACACGTGGGGACCTGAAGAGCTATCTGCGGTCACTGCGGCCGGATGCAGAGGTGAGTGATGCTTGCAGAACCACAAACTGGTATCTCATGCGTTATCGAGCGGAGTCTTTCAGTTGCTTTACTGATATGAATAGCATAATTACCCAGAAATGTGAGCATTCATGAATGTGATGGTAGACATCATCCAACATCAGACCTTGAAGACAAATTCCAGAATTTAATTAAAGGAGCCACCACTGAAATAAATCCAATTTTGGCACCATTAATTTTCAAGAGTTCTTTGTAAGATGTTCCGTCTTCCTTCCCTCCTATATAAGAGTTCTATATACAAATGCACAGAGTGTAAGGAATAAGCTAGATGAGCTGCAAGCGCAAATTCAAATAGAAGATTATGACGTGGTGGCCATTGCGGAGACGTGGCTGCAGGATGGTCAGGACTGGGAACTAAATATACCTGGTTATAAAGTTTACAGGAGGGACAGGGAAAATGGCAGAGGGGGTGGAGTAGCCTTACTGATTAGAAATATCACATCATTGGTGAGGGAGGATATAATGAGGGAAAAGCATCCAGTGGAGACCTTATGGGTGGAATTAAGGAACAGAAAAGGAATTAAAACTGTAATAGGTGTTGTATATAGACTCCCTGATAGCAGTTCTGAGGTGTTAGATTGTATACATGCACAAATTAGGCAAGTGTGTAACAAAGGCAGAGTAGTATTAATGGGGGATTTTAACTTACACATAGATTGGGAGAGGCAGACTAGCACCTGTCAGAAAGGTAGTGAATTTCTGGAATGTGTCTGGGATAGTTTCCTACAGCAATATGTCCTAGATGTAACAAAGGGACAGGCAATATTAGATTTAGTTATGAGTAATGAACCAAATTTAATTAGTAGCCTAACTGTGCGTGAACATTTATCAAATAGTGATCACAACATGATCAAATTCAAGGTAGCGTTTGAAAGTGAAAAGCACGAATCAGCTACTAGAATTTTAGACTTGAGTAAGGCTGACTTTACCGGGATGAGACTGAGACTGTCCACAGTAAACTGGATAGATCTGTTAATGGATCGAACAACTGAAGAACAGTGGAGAATATTTAAAGAAACATTTAACGAAATACAGAGCGAGTATATACCAGAGAGGAAAAAGCTTCACCTCACAGAAAAAACAGCCATGGGCAACTAAAGAGATTAGGGATAGCATAAAACAAAAGGGCTTACAAAAATGTAAAACGAAGCACAGATCCAGCCGAATGGGATCAACACAAAGACCAGCAAAGGATCACAAAGCAGCTTATAAGAGCTACTAAAAGAGATTATGAAAAGAAACTTGCAAGGAACATCAAAATAAATAAGAAGACATTTTAAAATTACATAAAAGGGAAAGCAGGTGGTCAAGAGCAATGTAGGCCCACTAAAAGCTGAAAACGGAGATATTGTCATTGATAATGGGGAAATGGCAGACATGTTGAACAATTACTTTGCCTCAGTATTTACAGCTGAAAAGGAGGATAACTTGCCGGAAGTCCCAAAAAAATTAATAGGGGACAGGGACTTAATACAATTAACGTAAGTAAAACATCAGTAACAAGGAAATTAATGGAACTAAAGAGTGAGAAATCCCCAGGACCTGACGGTTTCCATCCGAGGGTATTAAAGGAAGTAGGCGAGCACATTGTAGATGCCCTAACTGTAGTCTTTCAGAGTTCCCTAGATTCAGGAGTGGTCCCTCTGGATTGGAAAGTTGCACATGTCACTCTAAATTTTAAGAAGGGTGAATGGGGGAACCAAGGAAATTACAGACCAGTTAGCCTGACATCTGTGGTGGGCAAGTTGCTGGAGTCTATAATCAAGGAAAGGGTGACTGAACACCTAGAAAAATTTCAGTTAATCAGGGACAGCCAGCATGGATTCATGACGGGAAGGTCATGCCTGACAAATCTCATTGAAATTTTTGAAGAGGTGACTAAGGTAGTGGACAGGGGAATGTCTATGGGTGTTATTTATATAGACTTCCAGAAGGCATTTGATAAAGTCTCTCATAAGAGACTGTTAACTAAGGTAGAAGCCCATGGAGTTGAGGGCAGATTATTGACATGGTTAGGAAGTTGGTTGAGTGGTAGGCGACAGAGAGTGGGGATAGTGGGTAAGTACTCCGATTGGCAGGATGTGACTAGTGGTGTCCCGCAGGGATGTGTTGGGGCTTCAATTATTCACATTATTCATTAACGACTTGGATGATGGCATGGTAAGTCATATATCCAAATTTGCTAATACAAAGTTAGGCAGCATTGTAGACAGTCTAGACGATAGCATAAAATTGCAAAGAGATATTGACAGACTAGGTGAGTGGGCAAAACTTGGCAGATGGATTTCAATGCGGTCAAGTGTGAGATTATCCATTTTGGACCAAAAAAGGATAGAGCAGGGTACTTTCTAAATGGGAAGAGGTTAAGTGCAGTGGATGTCCAAAGAGACTTGGGGGTTCAGGTGCATAGATCTTTAAAATGCCACAAGCAAGTGCAGAAAATAATCAAAAAGGCTAATGGAATGCTAGCCTTTATATCTAGAGGATTGAAGTATAAAGACACAGAGGTTATGCTGCAGCTCTACAAAACCCTGGTTAGACCCCACTTGGAGTACTGTGAGCAGTTCTGGGCACCACACCTTAGGATATATTGGCCTTGGAGGGAGTACAATGTAGATTTACAAGAATGATACCTGGACTACAGGGGTTAAGTTACGAGGAGAGATTACACAAATTAGGCCTGTTTTCGCTAGAATTTAGAAGGTTAAGGGGTGATCTGATCAAAGTCTTCAAGATATTAACAGGAAAAGACAGGCTAGATAAAGATAAACTATTTCCACTGGTTGGAGATTCTAAAACTAGGGGGCATAGTCTAAAAATTAGGACCAGACCGTTCAGGAGAGATGTTAGGAAGCACTTCTTCACGCAAAGGGTGGTAGAGGTTTGGAACTCTCTCCCACAAACAGCAGTTGAAGCTAGAACAGTTGTTAATTTTAGATCTGAGATAGATGGATTTTTGTTAAGCAAAGATATTAAGGGATATGGGCCAAAGGCAGGTATATGGAGTTAGGCCGCGGATCAGCCATGATCTCATTGAATGGCGGGACAGGCTTGAGGGGCTGAATGGCCTACTCTAGTTCCTATCTTCCTATTTTCCTGTATTTCTTTAATTATTTAAGTTTATTCTTGTGGTGATGGGATAGGAAGTTGCTGTGTTTTGATCTAGCAGCAGTGAAGGAATGGTGATGTATGTCCCAATTCTGGGAAAGGTGTGATTTGGAGGGAAACCTGGAGATTCCCATGCACCTTCAGCCCTTAAATAAAAACAGAAAATGCTGGACATACTCAGCAGGTCTGGCAGCATCTGTGGCAAGAGAAACAGTTAACGGTTCAGGTCAATGACCTTTCAGCTGATGAGAGGTCATCAATCTGAAGTGTAAATTCTGATTTTCTCTCTCCACAGATGCTGCCAGACCTGCTGAGTGTTTCCAGCATTTTCTGTTTTTATTTCAGATTTCCGGCATCTGCAGTATTTTGTTTTAGCACCTGCTGCCATTGTCCTCCTTAGGTGGTGGAGGTTGCATGTTTGGGTGGTGTCTAAATGGCTTCAACAATCAACTGTGTTTCTGGAGGGAGTTAGAATTGAAGAATAAGCAGTGGATGGATGGTTGGGATTGATGCATAAAATAGGAACCAGATTGACTGGAATAATGGTTTGTTCCTCAACTTTCTAATTCTCATTCAGGGTGATGAGCAGGTGCCCCATCTCCAGGCCTCTGGCAGTGCTACTACAAAGCAGTCAGTACAAGAGAACTGCATAAGCTAATTCATCCTTTCCTCTCCACTTCAATGTGAATATACATTCCCCCTCTGCAATTTCCCCAGCAGTCTGAGTTAGGAAAGTGTTCTCAGTTGCCCTGCAGGGTGGAATCATGTGCTAATACACAATTTTAAAGGCAATAAATTCTGCCTTTGCCCCAGCCTCCTCAGTTGAATCTTGTTTTCCAACATGGATCAGACCTCTTTACTAAAATGACAATGTAGCTGAGAGTGATCACAAGATGGATGCTGGTGATTTTCATATTCTCTTGAGAGCAGGGCTGCAGCACACTGTTGGGACAGTGTAGAGAGAGCTTTACTCTGAATGTCATTGTGCAGTACTGGACCTTGCTGACAACACTAGTGGATGATGTATTTTGACTCTCCTGGGTTGATCTTGCTGAGTAGAACTTCACTGGGGGATTGGGAGGAGAATCAAAGAAACATGGAACAACGTTAACAACCTCTCTAATTCAACAACCCAAGCTGCCCAATTCTGGCTGGAGGAAGACCCACTGTAGCTCAGTGTACAGGAGCGGGGGAAAATCAAGTTTGAGCTTAAATGGATAGATTTAATGTCGAGTACTGGATGCTCAGTTATGCTGTGGATCTCCCAACAGAATAACCCAGGCCAGCCACCACCCACCCTGAAGAAGATGACACAGATGGCAGGCGAGATTGCTGATGGCATGTCTTACCTCAACGCTAATAAGTTTGTTCACCGAGATTTAGCAGCTCGAAACTGTATGGTGGCAGAGGATTATACTGTAAAGATTGGAGGTGGGTTTTCCTGGCTGTGGTTATTGTAGCAGCTGTAAATCACATGCACCCTATCTTTAGTCAAGCCAATGTCGACCTTGAGTAAAAAGATTTAAAGTTTGTCTGTACATATTGTAGTGCAATACTCTCTGGTGTCAGTCATGGCTTAGTTGGCAGCATCCTTGCCTGAGTCAAAAGATTGTGGGTTCAAGTCCCACCCCAAGGATTTGAACACATAATCCAGGCTGACACTCCCATTGCAGTACTTGGAGCGCTGCACTGGAGGAAGACAGGATGCTGTCTTTTGGACGAGGTCATACCTGCCTCTCTCAGGTGGACCTTGGGCAAGGTCCGAATCAGACTCAGCTGTTTACTCACCTCGCAGTCATAGGCTACTAATACTGGCTGGCTACACCAGACACATGAGGAATAGGCACTTGCACAAGGTGCCTGTCGCATTGACCCAGTCAGAATCAGCATCTTGAAGAGTGTGTGTTTATTTCAAACTGTCACTATTTGACAGTCCCTTGAACTTCCTAAATTATCTGAAATACTTTGAGATACTTTGAAATACTTTTCAAAGTGTTTGCCTTTCTGGGCTCCATTTGGTACAAGTGTAAAGCAAAGACCATTACAAAATATCTGACCTTCTCCCACAGATTTTGGGATGACACGAGACATATACGAGACGGATTATTACCGTAAAGGAGGGAAGGGGCTGCTCCCTGTCCGTTGGATGTCGCCAGAATCACTGAAAGATGGTGTGTTCACCACACACTCCGATGTCTGGTATGGCTGTCTTTTTATTTTCTCATAACCTTCAGCTCTGAACCTCCTACCTCTTCTCAAACCAAGGCTGTCATTGCCACCTAGTTAAAAATGCCAAAGCTATTCAGTGGCACAGAAGCATTCATTTTAAACACGCACATTGTAAGCATTAAACATTGCAATCCCTTTTTTGAAAATTAAGCCTTTTATTTATGACAGCTGTATATTGCTCTGTGCATAAGTCCCATGATGTTTTGAATGGATTCTACAAATGCTATTCCCTGATTTTATTTAATTTTGTGTGATGAATTTTCAATGTACAGATTTCAGCTAGAACTCTTCTTTGTTTGCAATTCATCCATCATACCTCACAGCCAGAAATTCCAGATCTTGACAACAGAAAGCAGATGTCTCCTCCAGATGATAAGTCAGATTGGGATTTCGATTGCCACTTTTCTTGTTTTGAAGCTCATAGCAAAGTTTATTTTACTTTATATAAAAAAGACTTGCATTTATATAGCACCCTACATGACTACCAGATGTCCCAAAGTGCTTTACAGCCAATGAAATACTTTTGTAGTGTAGTCACTCTTGTAGGAAACACAACAGCCAATTTGCACACAGCAAGCTCTTTCAAACAACAGTGTTGTAATGACCACATAATCTGTGATGTTAATTGAGGGATAAATGTTAGCCTGAACACCGGGGTTAACTCCCCTGCTCGTCATCAGAATAGTGCCATAGGATCTTCTATGTCCACCTGAGAGGGCAGACTGGGCCTCGGTTTAACGTCCCATTTGAAAGATGGCAACACTGATAGTGCAGCAGTCCCTCAATACTGCATTACAGTGTCAGCCTAGATTTTTGTGCTCAAGTCATGGAATGGGACCTGAACCTTCTGACTCAGAGGGGAAAATGCTACAGAGCCAGGGTTGACACTATTCATGGGCGCACATGCATGCTACAGTAAGGCTGGGAGGAGATTGTTGGGAGTGGCACGGTGGTCACATAGAAATGCGCCAGTTGCTGGTGGGGAATCTCAAGCTGAGGCATGGCTCTGGTTTAATGACAAAGTGTCCTTTACCCTGCACAATTTCTTTGTTTCTGTGACCTCCCAGAGGTGTGAATATTCCCTTGATTAATCACTGGGATTATCTGCAGATGCCCTGCATGGTGATGGGTTGAGTTGTGTGCTTTTTGGTTGGTGAGAGAGGTTCCATTTCTCTGTTACAAAGCTAACTGTAAAGCTTAATTCTCCAAGTACTTGGAAGAGTCCTGTTTGTAACGGAAACAGCATTTTATTTTAAACAATGTTGAGAAGAACTAGCTAGTAAATAGAAGCTCCCTTAAAGATGGTTAAGTGGGTGAAACCCAGTGTATTGCTCTATAAACCATACAAACTCAAAAGGTCTCTTGTGGAGCAGGCTCCAGGAGCTGTATGGCATATTCCTATTCCTGTTTCTTATCTGTGTCCCAACGTCAAATGAGGCTTCTACTGGACGAGCTGATCTTAATTGTGGAAGCAGTCTGGGTATGGCAGTTAGGGATGGAAGAAATCATCCAGGGTTCCTGCTCTTGCTTGGCCTTCAGTGACCCCTGCCGAAAAGCAGGCATGAGTGGAGGTTGAGTGAAGACATGACTACGCCCCTCCGCTCACAATCAATGACACTTGGTGTCTGGCCTCTTGATTTAGGTACCAGAGGGCTGCCTTTACCATGGGACCATAGCACAGTGAGATCCTGGAGCTTGAGACAGTAGTGTAGCAATTATGGTACTATGCTAATGACCCAGAGATCATGAGTTTTCATCCAAAGATGGCAAGTTTGACCATGAAAGCTGCCAGACTGTCACGACCCTACTGGCTTACTAATATCTGACTGGCCAGTCTGGGGTATATGTGACTCCAGTCCTACTCTGTTGTTGATCAGCAATGCTCCTATTGCCTTAGCAAGCACTCAAGTTATAAACGAAGGGGAGGCGGTGGCTTAGTGGTAATGTCACTGGACTAGAAAACCAGATGCCGAGGCTAATGTTCTGGGGACAAGGGCAATTGATGGTGAAATTTCAATTTATTTGAATTAATAAATCTGGAATTTAAAAAAGCTTGTCTAATGGCAACCATGAAACCATTGTTGATTGTTGTACAAAACCCATTAGGTTCACTAATGTCCTTTAGGGAAAGAAATCTGCTATTTTTACCTGGTCTGCACCTTACCCGAACTGGACCAGCCACATAAATACTTTGGCTACAAGAGCTGGTCAGAGGCTGGGAATTCTGTGGTGAGTAACTCACCCCCTGACTCCCCAGTGCCTGTCCACCATATACAAGGCACAAGCCAGGAGTGTGATGGAATACTCTCCACTTGCCTGAATGGGTGCAGCTCCAACAACACTCAAGAAGCTCAACACCATCCTTTCTGATGAAAGGTCACTGACCTGAAACGTTAACTCTGCTTCTCCCTCCACAGATGCTGCCAGACCTGCTGAGTTTTTCCAGCATTTTCTGTTTTTATATCATAGCAGCCCACTTGATTGGCATCCCATCCACCACCTTCAACATTCACTCCCTTCACCACCGACGCACATTGGCAACAGTGTGTACCATCTACAAGATGGACTGCAGCCACTTACCAAGACTCCTTCGACAGCACCTTCCAGACCCACGACCTCTGCCACCTAGAAGGACAAGGGTAGCAGATGCATGGGAACAACACCACCTGCAAATTCCCCTCCAAGCCACACACCATCCTGATGTGGAACTATATCGCCGTTCCTTCACTGTCGCTGGGTCAAAATCCTGCAACTCCCTTCCTTATACCCCTGTTAGTGTACCTACAAGGACTGCAGCGGTTCAAGAAGGCAGCTCACCACCACCTCCTCAAGGGCAGTTAAGGATGGGCAGTAAATGCTGGCCCACATCCCGTGAACAAATACAAAAAACAAGGGAACAACCCACCTGTACCTTCTCAGAGTATCTCGGGATCAGCAATAAACCAACCCCAAGAATGATTCCTTTTGGAAAAAGAAAAGGAACTTTGATTACTTATCTTCAGAAAAGGATAGTCACTGCATGTAACTAGGTCATAGATTTTCCAACCCAACCCAGCAAAGTGGAATGAAATCTGAGTCCATCCCTCCAGCCTCTACCCCACCCCTAATAATGGCTGCAGTAATTTAAACAAGCAATTGCCGGAACATCAAACATCTGCTCGCAGCGGGATGTGGTCAGGTGACTCTGGCTGGGAGGGGACAGCAGATTTTAAACCTGCTGCTCAGCAGCAGGGGCTGACCTTCATCCGAAACAGATTTGTGCTGTGGCATTAGATCCTGTGCTACATTTTCTGACATCTAATTAGCAGCAGTTCCTGGAAGTTTCAAATGAAGAAATAATTTATCCTTTTTATTACCTGGAACACCAGCCTTTTTAAATGTTTGAAAAAATTCAAATAACCTTGTTAAAATCTGCTTTGTGAGCCTTTCTTTCAGATGCTTTGTTGCCCGGTGGGGATTTTAACCAGTCCGTGTACAAAGATTTTTTTCCTACTTAAAATTATAACGATGCCAAAAGTTCACCCAAATTTCCATCTCCTGAAGGCATTGGCTCATTGCTGGGATACAGTTCCACCAGAACCTACAGCTCTCAAATACCTCATCGCGATTGTTCATGCATGAACCAAAATAACATCAACAAGCTATTTAACCAGGGAGGGCATCGCAGCTAAGCCCAGTCCAGCCGTCCTCTGCCATCCACACTCATGACACACTGTCCTTCAGAAGCCCTTTGTCTGGGCAGCAAGGCTGGTGTGGGGGTGAAGCAATGAGGAGGAGCTCTTCCTCCTGGGCTGTCCATTGAACCCCCCCCCCCCACCTCTTACCCCCACCCTCACCCGAAAGCTGGAAATTGTGTATGTGGCTGCATATTGCTGGGTATATTAGGCTTGGATACAATGCCAAAGCCAAAGGGTCACTTGATGCTGAATGCTCACCTTGGTGAGGTCATCAGTGCCCATAAGCAAGATCCAGCATAGTAATAGCATGTGATCTCCTTTTTAGTATTTCTGCTGAGCATCTGGTATATTTGAGTTTTGCACAAAAAACTGATTAATGTATTTTCTGTTTTTAAACAAGCTCGATCTATTATTACAGCAGTAAGGTCTGGGTATAATTTAAATTGGTTGAATTTTGAAATGAACAGCAACTTGGGTTTATGTAGTGCCTTTAACATATTGAAAGTTCCCAAGGCGTTTAACAGGAGCAATTATCAAATATTTGACACCAAGCCACAGGAGGGGATGTTATGGCAGGTAACAGGTAGGGTTTAGGGAGGGAATTCCAGAGCTTAGGGCTCAGACAGCTGAAGGCACAGCCACCAATGGTAGGACAATGAAAATCGGGAATGCGTAAAAGACCAGACTTGGTAGCACGCAAAGATTTCGGGCTGGAGGAGGTTACAGAGAAAACGGGTGGGGGGAGGAAAAAGGCTATGAAGGGATTTGAAAATGAGGATGAGAATTTTAAAATCAAGGCATTGAAGGACATGGAATGAATGGATATTTATTTGTTCCTTCCCATTGCAGGTCGTTTGGTGTTGTTCTCTGGGAGATAGCCACTCTGGCTGAGCAGCCATACCAGGGCATGTCCAATGAGCAGGTTCTACGTTTTGTGATGGAGGGCGGCTTGCTGGAGAGACCAGAATCCTGCGCCGACAGCCTGTAAGTTACAAACCAACATAAATCGGGGCTGAGGTGGAGCTTTATAGAACTGGCTGCCATGAGGATTGAGTTACTAAGGCCCATTTACAGGAGACACTAGAATACAAAGGTTTCACTCACTGCAGTTAATCTTTCTCTTTCCTCTAATTTTCTCCCTTGCGTGCTTTCTCATTCTTTGTATCTCTTGTTTTTAATCTATCTGTCTCACTCTTCTAGTGCTCAGTTGTAACAGAGAACCATCTCAGCAGTTTACATTGTGACGCAAATCAGTAAATGGGTAACTGTAGCAGGATATTTATACTAGAATCCCACTGCTCAACATTTCCATATGCTAGATAACTTGTAGTTGGAAAATATTGGAATTTAATTTGGTAATGTTGGCAGTCTGACAGAAAGCAGCAAATCAAATTCCTGACTGTAAAAATGGTGAGTGTATCAGCAATTACCATCACTTTTACAACTGGCAATTAATCTGCAGCCATTCTAAAATTAAATTGCCATATCATCAAATATTTAATTCCAGATTTCAATGAAGCAGGCGCACTTTCATAATGGCATTTCATTTTCACTCTCTCTCTCTCTCTCTCTCTCTCTCTCTCTCTCCCCTACCTGCCGATCTCCAATTGTCTCTCTCCCTTTCCTGAAGTTGATGACTTTTGGAATTGTGCAGTGTTTCAACACTGAAAGTGGCCATTTGGCCCATCAAGTCTGTGCCAGTGTTTGCTTTCAAATGAGCAGGCAATTCTAAATCTGCCATCCCTGCTAACATGTACTGGACCACAGTTACACAGATGCCGATCAGTTGATCTGTAGTAACTCCCACAGGTGATGACTGTCAGCAGGTTATTTAGCTGCAAAGGTGAGGTCCAATCCAATCCTCATCCAACCTCTTAGCTCAGACCAGAGAGGACCTTTGTGACCCACTTATTCTTACAGTGCTGGGTGAGCCAGCCCCTTTGACTCTTTGCAACTGGGAATCCCACTGTTATTAGTAGTGCAAGTGACTACTCATTCTAACACTTGTGGGGAGTCTGAATGACTTTACTCATTGGGGGGCCGGTGGGGGGAGAGGGTCAGCTGGGGTGAAAGGAGAAGAAAGATGTTGGTCAGCTCGAGCTTTCCTTTAAAAGTCATTTCCTGGTCAAAAGGAGGGCAGGTGTCAAATAACAGGCCACATGTTGTGCTGGCTCGTGTTGGGTGTAAACTGTCCACTTGACATGTGATTTGCAGTCTTGCATACCTTCCCTTAATGAGCCTGCTGAGGGTTCCTGTTGACATTAGCCTCAAGTAGTGTGGAGATTGATTTCAGACCAGTGGGAATGGCAGGGAGCACATAGAGGTTACAGCAGAGGACTTTGTGTTGGCTGAGTTTCAGGTATGAGGAGAATTGCTTTTTCTAATTCAGTTTCCCCTGCCCTGCTCCCCCCACCCCACCTGAA